>NC_089912.1:12944272-12991772 GCF_040182565.1 Anser cygnoides | reverse complement strand
TTGTCCTTGCCCCATTACCGTGAGCAGTGGTCTGGCCTGTGGCAGCAGGCCACAGACTAACAGACAAGAGGTCTTCTATCTTGGAGCTTGATAAACCTTTCTGAATCAAAAGAGGATTTGCCGAGAATTAGTCTAGATGTGGGTATATTGGGTCCTACAGATCTGAGAATACTCAGATGAATGTTAAACTCACTTCAGAAAGGAGATGGTAAAATTGTTACCATGTTTTAAACTGGTAAAGGGCTTTTTAAAAGTGCCTTTCCTGCATCTAATCAAAGACAATTAACATTTTACATTGCTAATTTTGAAAACAGACAACTAATAATTATTCAACGTGAAGCTAACATTAAATACTACTCAGAGTCACCAAGTACTGTGTTTTTTTGATTTTTCATACAACTCCTGAATGAAATTTCTGTAACAAATTTCAAAATGCTTTAAAAAGATTACTGATATGCAACTGAAATCCTAAAATTCTGTGAAAAAGCCATGCAGCAGTATCACTTTTATACTGACAGGATAGCTATCGGAAACCCTGTAGGTTAAAATAACTCTAAGAAAGTAAGTGGCTTGAGATAAGCGTGGAACAAACTGTGATTCAAAAGTTGTGTTTGGCTATGAGATATATGAATGTATAAACAGGAAAGCTGAAGCACAAATTGATATAAGTCAAATTTTGCAAAACACTTTACACATTCAGACATGCACAGAAAACAAAACGTCGTAGTAGAGCAGAAGAGTGACTGATTATGTTTTAATGGAAAATCACAGAGTGCTAAAGCAAATTTTTTAAGGTAGCTCCCTGTTATTGACAGTTTAATATCAAGGGCTCAGACAGGTTGAACAAACATCTCCTAGTTTTCGTTCATATCAAACAGGTAATACTATAAATGAACACACTTCTCCAAAGCTGAAAATGTTAAAGAACTACTACACTTAATACAATGATTGCGTAAGCCAAGTCTAGGAAAGTTAAGGGTTAAATCTTCTTGAGACAGTTTAGAATTTTGATCTTATTTTAGAGAAAGTAATTGATTTAAAATGCATGCCATATTTGCAGAATGAGTCAGGTTTTATTTCATCTTGATTTTGAAGGACAAATCAGATCTCTCTTTACAATATTCTCTCTACCAGTAGAAGTAATGTTTGCATTACTGTCTAAGTTAAAGTTAAACATATTTAGTTAACACAAAAAGGGAAAAACATTTGTGGCAATAACAGTGATGGGAAGAGTAAAGTTTTCACGATATTTAGGAAGGCACTCATGCCTCCATAGCTTTAATTTAAATCCCAAAGGGCAGCAAGTCAGTCACTCCTTAGATCACGTGACATACAGTATGTAGAGAAGACAAAAAAAAAAAAAAAAAGATGAATTACGGCTAGACCAAAGGGTGGTTACTATATTATTTATTAGAATGGAACAAATCACTCCAGCAAATGCTTTCTGGTCAATAGATTTTATGCCTCTGAAATCACTGAACCAAAGAGTTCCTTGACACCATTTATTGATTTAAATTGTTGCTGTTGTTCTGGCTGTTTTTTTTTAATTATTATTTATTTATTTTTATTTTAGTGTGTGTACCTATTCTAAGCAGTTCACTGTTTCCACAGCCAGCTTATTTAAAGATAGTTCACTCAACACTGCTGTCCACAGTCCAGTACATGACAAAAACACAACAAATGTTGTCCAGGTAAAATTAAAATCATTCTTTAAAGTTACAAGAGAAACCACTCAAACAAACATTCTTAATTTTACCTAATACAGCTAAAAAAGGGGAGAGAGAAAGAGAGAGAGAGACAGAGACAGAGAGAGAGGGAGAGAGAGATTTCCATTTTCCTCACGAATTACAGCTTAGATCCCATAGTATCCTTACCTGTTTCTAGATATTTACTGATAAATTCCATATTACATTATTCTTAATATTTACACTTGAGAAGTTGTGCCTAAATGTTCTGTTTTGTTTCCTTTGAAAACATTTAATTGTTTGGATTTGGAGGATGAAGACAAAAGACAAAATTACAAAGACAAAAATCCCTAACCAATATCAGCTCCTGCCAGCTCTCTTTCATTGAAATAAGTAAACTTTGAGCTTAGTTTGTGTCAAGTGAGTTAAAATGCTGGAGGCCTAACCAGAAAAAAAATGACAGTTTTCTTAGGTAGCTAGCTACAAAATGTTCAAATGTCAGTACTCAGTGGGTAAAAATATATATTATAGAATTACACCATTCTGAGGATGTGTATCTTCCTTCCTCAACCCCCCCCCCCCGAAAAAAAAAAAAAAAATTGCAAAGCCTTATGTAAAATCTGAGCAATTTCTGAAGGTGATGAAAACTATTCCAAACTCGTATGGTTCTGCATGTTCCTTGAAGGAAAGCAGAAGGTGTGTAATATGAGTGAACTTCATTGTTATTCTGAGATTTTCGCCTCAAGGAGTGCTAGAATAATAAAATAAGGCTGTGAAGTATTGAAGTAAAATGTTCATATCATAGATTAAAATTGTTATATATTTGCTATAATAGCTCTTTAAAGTAAAAAATGCTTTATACACTACCCATTAAAATTAAAACTACGATCAAAACTAATCCAATCCAACAACAGCAAATCAAAAATGCAAAAACAAGAAAAAATAAAGTCTTTAGAAGTGATTTTGTTTTCATCCAGTTCCGAACTTTATAGTTTAAATCTATTATGGTAAACTTCCTAAGCAGAAGTGTCAGCTAATGCCCTCTCTAAGTTCGACAAATAACAGCTAATATAAATAACAGCTAACAAAGGTAGAGTTAGAAAATGTTCCAATTTCTTCTTCAGCACATTTTCTTTTTAATAACAGGCAGGAGTTTTGTTTATTTGTTTGTTTTCATTTATTAGTAGCAAAGCTGGAACTGTGGATTTGCTGGGGAATTAAGGAAGAAAAAAACTGTCTTATTTTTAATGTAAATATATTTAAATTCCAGTATGTGCTTGCAGACCCTAAATGTTTACAATATTTAAAACTTTTTAATAGCTTTGCAACAATGTTGTAAATGGTTTATTTAAAAAAAAAAAAAAAAGGAATATCAGACAAGCTCAGAAAAGTGTTATAAATACTCTAATACTCCTTTTTTAAAAAAAAAAACTGCTGTAGCACTCACACATGCAAATCCCATTACATAACAATAAGCTCAGTGTGCTAAATCATATTTGCTTGCTTATAATAAGTGACCTTTCCCTTCCCCTCCCTTCCCCTCCCTTCCCTTCCCTTCCCTTCCCTTCCCTTCCCCTCCCCTCCCTTCCCTTCCCTTCCCCTCCCTTCCCCTCCCTTCCCCTCCCTTCCCCTCCCTTCCCTTCCCTTCCCTTCCCTTCCCTTCCCTTCCCTTCCCTTCCCTTCCCTTCCCTTCCCTTCCCTTCCCTTCCCTTCCCTTCCCTTCCCTTCCCTTCCCTTCCCTTCCCTTCCCTTCCCTTCCCTTCCCTTCCCTTCCCTTCCCTTCCCTTCCCTTCCCTTCCCTTCCCTTCCCTTCCCTTCCCTTCCCTTCCCTTCCCTTCCCTTCCCTTCCCTTCCCTTCCCTTCCCACCCCTCCCCCTCCCCCTCCCCCTCCTCCTGCCCCTCCCCCTCCCCCTCCCCCTTTCCTCCATTCCCCTCTTTTCTCACAATTAAGCTAAGCAGGTCAGTACCCTACTTGTGTGCCATTACTCCAGAGATGGTAATGAAGGACTGTCATCTGCTTCCACATTCTTTCCCCTCTTCTCAAGAAATCATTTTCACTGATTCTGAGATAGTCTTATGTCATGAAACATTTTAAAAGGAAATACCAGTGAAGTATATGTCTGTCCATGAACACCCATATATTTGAACATTTGTTATCTGAGAAAGAGCAGACTTTATTCTAGCAGCTGGATGGGGCTAACACTCCTTTCCTTTAATGTAGACACTGAAGTCTCAATTCAGCAAGAAGGAAAGACTATCAAGCAGTTAAAACAAAAACAACAACAAAACCCACCACCAAAAACAAACACTAATATCCAGGCAGCAGCTGCAGATGATAATGGATGGACTTACTTTTTTACATTTTTAATCACATGGAGTGGATGAATTATTTAGAAACCTTAGATATATAATGCTTTCAAAGCAGGGAAATGGACCAGGTTTCTAAAGATATTGACTTCCAAAGTGCTATATGAAAAGACAAATTATTAAATTTTTAAATATTCTGATCTAAATCTTTACATTACAGACTATCAGAGTATTGATTGGAGCAGCGTGCTTTCTTTTTTAGTGAAAGCCATTTGAAGATATCACTAGCTGCCATTCTAGGAAATACATTATTGCATCTTATCTTTTTTTTTTTTTTTTTTAACCTTCCCACATAATCAGAAGCTCCCAGAGTTTGTTTTGTCAAGGTTTGTGTTCTTGTTTTTTTTTTTGTTTTTTTTTTTTTTTTTTAAGCATGATGTAAGATTCTAATTTTCATGAAGAATAGTCTATGTTCAGTTGTTAAGGAATATGGGGGTGTCTGATTAACTACGGCTTTGGATTTTGGAAATTCAGAGTTATTGTTCCAGTTTTTCTGTTCACAACCTAGAAACAGAATTCAAATGTTCATTAAATAAAGGGAGTGAAGAAACTAATCTAAATTAAAACGTGCTCTTATAAATAAATGGAATGAATAGAAAAAGAGGGAAAACAAATTCTCCTATTTAGGTAGATATTAAGAATTTTAAGTTTTCACAGATATGGTAAAAAAGGAATTACTGAATTCTGATAGAAATGATATATCAGCATAGACCTTATTTAATAATGTTAAACCATCAATTTCAATTGTATAATTCAATTTCCAGTCTTCTCCAATACCATCATAAAGTTTGTCAAACACAGCTGAGAGAACGTCAAGATGCCTGCTTACACCCCACTCCCCTGAGTAAAATACATAAAAACAACTGTTCTGAGAAAGTTTTGCTTCTTTTGGTTCATAGTGGCAAGGCATTGTATGTAAAGACCTTTCATAGCCTTTACTGTCATACAAAACAGTGTACTTAGAACTATGCCATGGCTTCTATATGTCGTTGTACTTTTAAAAAGTGGTTCAGCCAATAGAAGCTGAGGTTTCAACTTAGAAATAAGAAAAAATAAAATCCCAGAGCATCTTTAAAAGCAGTGTGGACCACCCCTGTCAAGAGTAATAAAGCTGTAGCTGTTTCTGCTCTGGGGTAGAAGAACAGAAAAACTCATCTCCTGAGCCTTTTTAAGCAATGTCAGGATATACTGGGACAGTGCCTCAATAAGACATATTCATCAGTACCTTCTTAATTTTCTAATTAAACCACAGGATGAATGGGACAGGTTTCAAGAGGAAAGCAAAAATCTGAAATAATTTATTTTAGAAAAGTTTCAAATTTAGTATATTAATACTTTTATTTTAGGTAAATTTGGATAAAATTGTTGTATTCTTATGAAAATCTGTGCCTCTTCCTTCCCTAATGATAGAATTCTCCTTGTTTTAGAGTGGAAGAAAAATAGGATAGAGGGCTTATGCTTCAATCTTTCTGAGACAAATCTGAGTTGAAAAACTAGAAATCTGATACCTAGTAGCTAAATGAGCGGAGAAAAGATGGGATGACCGGGGTTTAGTGATCTATCTTAGAATTTCTTTTGCCATAGTTTTTGTTGTAGTTTATAGCTTGAAAACTATGGAAGACAAACATGATAAGAAAAGCTTTAGAAACCCAAAAAGGAAAGGCACTGTAGAAAACCTGTCAGTAGAAATGTACTAAAATATGCAGGAAACACCATTGTCTGAACTTCTTGTCTCTGCACTTTGAACTTGTATTCATTTAAAACTCTAAAATATCTGATAGCTCATTGCCATTAATATGCATTGTTACATTCCTTCTAATAAACAGATGATTAGGAAGAGTCTTTGAAATGGAAGAGTGAACAACATAACAGTTTCTTCCACTGAAGTCTAACCATAAATTGAATAAAGAATTTTAAAGAACTCTTCACTTAATTAAAAATATATGTAAAATACTATGATTAGCCAGATACAGATTTGGATATATTGGTGAAATCCTGACTCTACTGAAACCAATAACAAAATTCTCATAGACTTTATTAGAAACAGGATATAATTTCTTCTCAGTATATTTGTATTACACTGGGAATTGGATAAAGAAGGTAGATTCTCTGAGATTTTTCTGCCCATGATTCTATAAAAAAAACAAGAGAAGAAAAGGAAAAGAAGAAGAAGAAGAAGAAGAAGAAGAAGAAGAAGAAGAAGAAGAAGAAGAAGAAGAAGAAGAAGAAGAAGAAGAAGAAGAAGAAGAAGAAGAAGAAGAAGAAGAAGAAAAATGAAGAAATAAATATTTGATAATGAAACAAAATTGAAGAAATGAACCCAAATGTCATAATTTAGAGTTTGTGGGCTTTTTCTTATAAATGAAACTCTAAATGTTGTAATACATGTGGAATCAACAACAACAACAACACAAGCAAATAAACAAAAAGCATAAAAGTGAAAATTCACAAAATAAATGCAATATCTATACTAAAACTTCTTCGGTGTAGACTGAACTCTATCCAACATAGTAACTCTGTGGACCTCATGCATGAATGCCGGCAAGTGCACCATTGAAAGAAGTGTTTATGCAGAGGGTGTAATCTGCATGCTATGGAGCTCTGACAAAGAGGGCAAAGCAGGATTCCAGTGCCTTATCTTCTCACATTTCTAGTTTTGTGCTGCTCAGCTGTGCCATGCTATTGGCTTGGTGTTTTTATCTGTTAATAATCTACTGATTACTATGTTAATAGGAGTGAAATATAGCCTATGCTGCCACTGTTTACATCCCATTGAAATGGCAATAAGTGGAGGCTGTACCTAAACAAAAAGTTTTTCATTCTTGTATTGTCTTTGGCAATGCAAGGCTGTAATATGATCTATCATTTCATTTGAATGCTTTACTTACTTTTCTTTTCTAATCAATTAAACACATATATTGTCCTTTGTGTTCAGACTATAGCAAAAGCTAAATGGGATCCAAAGACAAGGTTTAGAAAGAAAATTTTTTCAATATTCAAAATGGTGGTTATTACAAAATATATGAAACTTAAAATGGCTTGAGAGCAATTTGCTATATGTTTTCTATTCCAAATGATTTTATTTATTTATTTATTTGTGAATTTGGTCTTCTGTAAATTTGTTAAACATGTAAACTTGGTCTTTGAAGGTGTCTATTGTTGTACTCATAGAGTTGTGGTCAACAGTTCAATGTCCAAGTGGAGATCAGTAACAAATGGTGTTCCTCAGGGGTCAGTATTGGGAGCGATGCTCTTTAATATTTTTGTTGGTGACATAGACAGTGGGATCGAGTTTACCCTCATCAAGTTTGCAGATGACGCAAAGCTGTGTGGTGCAGTCAACACAGTGGAGGGTAAGGATGCCATCCAGAGGGACTTGGACAGGCTTGAGAGGTGGGCCTGTGTGAACGTCATGGAGTTCAACAAGGCCAAATGCAAGGCCCCACATCTGGGACCGGAAAATCCCAAGCACAGATACAGGCTGGGTGGAGAATGGAGCCCTAAGAAGAAGGACTTGGGGGTGTTGGTTTATGAGAAGTTCAACGAGGGCCAGCAATGAGTTCTTGCAGCCCAGAAAGCCAACCATACGCTGGGTTGCGTCAAAAGCAGTGTGGCCAGCAGGGCAAGGGAGGTGATTCTCCCCCTCTCTTCTGCTCTTGTGAGACCCTGCCTGGAGTCCTGCATTCAACTCTGGGGCGCCCACGGACAAACACATGGACCTGTCAGAGTGGGTCCCGAGGAGGGTCACAAGGGTGATCAAAGGGCTAGAACACCCATGCTATGAAGACAGGCTGAGGAAGTTGGGTTTGTTCAGCATGGAGAAGAGAAGGTGCCAGGGAGACCTTATAGTGGCCTTCGAGGACCTAAAGGGGAATCACAGGAAAGAAGAGGAGGGACTATTTATCAGAGAGTGTAGTAATAGAACAAGGGGGAATGCTTTTAAACTAAAAATTGGGAGATTTAGATTAGATATTAGGAGGAAATTCTTTACTCAGTGTGTGTTTAGGCACTGGAACAGGTTGACCAGAGAAGTTGTGGATGCCCAATCGCTGGAGTGCTCGAGACCAGGTTGGATAGGGCTTTGTGCAACCTGGCCTGGTGTCCTGATCCTGTCCTGGTCTGTCCCTGCCCATGGCAAGGAGGTTGGAATTAGATGACCTTTAAGGTCCCTTCTAACCCAAATCATTCTATGATTTTATGGTTCTATGAACTTGGCTTTCACTCAGTTTTGTCCAGCAGCTTTCTTATTATTTTGATTGTTGCAAAATTACAACACTATAATGAAATTAAAATATCTAAATGTGCAAAATATTTAAAATTAAAAACTCCATGTAGGAAATGATTTGTCAATATGTGAAAAACAGTATTAGTAACACAGGTGATACAAATGTAAAAAATAACAAAGGTTCTAATGATAAAAATAGTAACAGTTGATTATTGTATGTTTACCTTTTTATAAAATAGAGATTTTACAAAATAACTTTTTTTTTTCACAAAAAATATTCATAACATCTACGAAAGCAAAACCTCTTGGAAAAAAAATCAAATTTATACAAGAGTGCTGGAAGCATTCATCTTTAAATTCACTGATACTGTTTATGTTCTGTCTTCAGATCTTTTAGTAGCTGTATCTCATGGATAAATACAATTATCAATGTAATACATGCACTAAACAATTTATTTATCCTTGTTCCAGAGACAAAAGAGAGAAGGAATTCATATGTTTATCTCATTTCTGGGAAGACTGTATATGCAATCATGAGGGGATAAAAAGAGTAACAAACCATAACTGACAGCTTAAAAACCATTGAAAGTTTCTAAGGAAATGAAATACCAAGGTACAACTTCAAACCTGAAGATTTCTGTTAGTCATGGCTTAGACATTTATTTCCAAAATACCTTTCCCCTTAACTAACTTATCTAACACCAGGGACTGTTTGGAAGCTTATCAGCAAAGATCTCTTTTGAAAAAGGACCACTTTAACATAAAAAAGACCATTCCAAAGAAGTGTTTCAATAAACCCTTACATATAGTTCATCTGGATTTACATTTTTTGTATGTTTTAATGAATATTCACAGGTAACAAAAAAACAATCAATCAACCAACAATAACAACAAAATTGTGTTGTGTTCCATCATCTCAGTCTTCAGCAGCATTCATATTTAACTTTGCACAGATGTTAAAAATACAAGTTGGACTTTTATCTCTAACTTCAAGGATGCTTAGTCTAAATTTCTGGAGGGAATATTAGCAAGTATTGTAACTTTTAGAATATTATCCCACAGTCTGATTAAGGTCTAGAAAAAAGGTGAAACCCAGCATGGGGTTACCAGTTTCTGCCCTAGACTTTATAATAGCTTTCTTCACAAAATATGGGCCTCTCAAAATAGTATTGCCAATACAACAAAAGTCAATATGACAAGCTGCCAAACCTCCCTCACGTAGCAAAAATATTTTTTGCCTTTGTCACTGGGAGATACTAACCAAGTCAAATCACTCTTCTTGAGCCCATCTTCACATCAGTAAAATGCCAGATAATAATAATTAAAAAAATTGTCTGTACATGTCACATGGTTTCATTTTTAGTTCAACTTTAAGTCTTTTGCTGCTTGTCAGCATGGCAATGAGGGAGACAGCAAAGTGCTTTCTCCGTGTTCCAGAAAAACAGCAAAAATATCACTACATTAATGTACAGTTTTCTTACAAATACAGCTAAATAATGTGAGAACAATGTTTGCTAAATCACATGAAGGAAATTTAGGAATCTTCTGTATCATAATCTCAGAATAATTTTCACTGAAGTGTTTATATGGTGCATACTTTCAGAATGGGATCCCCATGTTAATTTGGTAGGATAATCTCTTATTCGTAACATATCCTAGTTTCTAAATAAATTTCGGCACAGATAAATTCAGTCAATTGTGTACTCAGGAGGCTAGGCTTGTCTGTGGTCAGTAGAGATGACTTTTACAGGAATAGGATAAAAAATCTTCAGGTATTCTGAATTATCCTTAAGGTATCTCTTTGCAATACCACTGCTTATGGGAGAACTTAACATGTCAAGGAAGTATATGTTTGCAAGGAGAAATCACTGTGGCCAAAAATCATTAATTTCAATGAAAGGTAAGCTTGGATGTCACTGTGAATTCTGGTCACTCTTTATTTGACCTAGATATCTTTTATATGTTGCTTTAAATCCTTAAATAGCAACTAGCATTTAGACACCTAAATTACTCAAAGCCAATCAAAAACAACAACAAAACAAAGCAACCTCCAACTCAAAAACAAACAAACAAAATAAAACCCCTGTTTCACTGTTGAGCCATTTTTATTCCAATAAAATAATCAGGATAACTAAACTGTAACAAACTGAACAGTTAATCTGACAGCAGTAGACTACCATGTGGTCATATAACTTATTACTGGAGAAATCAATATTATATGGCCATAAGACATGGCATGGACTAAATGGAAGTTCAGGAGCGTTTACAGAAGCTTTATCTGCTAAACAGAAGCAAAGTTTGGGCATACATCCAAACTGATATTTCTGCACATGCAGTTCTCCCTTCTGAACCTTACACTGCAAATCACCCTCTGGCAGCTTGGGGAACCCTATGTTAATTTGGGTGCTGCATACTAGGCTAACAGCAAATAAATCTATCTAAGCTGTGAAAATTAAAGGATGTGGTGTTTTTCAAGGACTTATCACAGAATTTACGATGTTTTATTTTGTAGCTTTCAGATGTCACTTATGCCAATAGAGGTGTTTTTTTCTGATTTTTTTTTTCTGGATATTTCTCTGTTTATGAGAAGGATCATTTTGACATGCACTTGCAAATCATTTTTTTTTTTGAAATGTAATCACGAGCACAATTTTCATTTCTCTATGTATATCAAAGAGTTTCAAAGATAGTTTTTATAATGAAATATGATGAGGACCTTAAAAAAAAAAAAAAGAGAGAGGAGTGGCAATTAACTATTCAAATAAATGGTTTATGGATGTGGTGGATGGAGTTTTAACTCAATGAAGTGTTTCAAATTGTGAGACCTCTGTAAAAATTATTCTGCAGCCCAAATATACAATATTTCCATGATACACAAATTAAATGACACAACTCTGTAACGTATGTTAAGCACAAATTCAAACAAATCAGTCATGATAGTCTCTTTTGACCTGAAAAATCTTTGACTAATGTAAAACTGTATATCATACATTTATGAATGTAGATGTAATGTAAAAGTGAAACTCGTTATGTACTACCAAATGAAGACATTGGTTCATCCTTCCCTAAAGTTTCAAAAATTTATTCTCAAAGCAATTTCATTAAGTTCCTGAAAACATATTACATTGGGCAAAATTGTACTGCTATTTCCCCAAATAAAAACACAGTTTCATCAGCATATACTACACCTGAATCTTCTAAAATACATGAAGGCATATTCTGAGAAGTCAGTAGATCCTGGACATGTAAAGAACATCTGGAAAATAAATAAATAAATAAATATGTAAGGCTTAACAGGTAGGTGCAGGATTTGTATCATGAGGATTGGTAGGAATGAAGAGAAGAAATGTAATTTCATCAGGTTTCACATGTAGCAGCTATGCCTCTGAGGTTGAATAGGTGGTACAGATGTGCTAAACAACTACTTTATAAAGTTAATTTGGAAACTGAGAGAAACATGCTCCTTTATCTGGGATTCCAGTTTAAAGTTTTTCATTATGTTAAAGTGGTATGTTTGAGATGTGGTAATAGCAACAATGAATACCTTACTTCATGGCTACATGTGGAGGTGGGAATAAGTATTCTCCAAGTGAATGAAGTAAGCATTCACTTCAGCATCTTCATTCATCTCTCTTTTGGTGATCAGGATGAAAATTGCTCCTCTCTGATGGTATCAATACTGAAAACATAGGTGCCTTGAAAGAAGGACACAGTGTAACCTAGCAGAGATAGCACAGGCCCATAGGTGTCTGACAGATCTGGCAGTGGATGAAAATAGCCCACAGACAAGACTAATACTGATACACAGTCAATGTCTTCTCTTTCTTCTACCATCTTCTCCCCAGTATGGTATTTTGAGTTGAAATCTTCCACTACTCTTCTGCTTCTCTTTTTTTTTTTTTTCCTTTTTTTTTCCCTTTTTTTTTTCCTTTTTTTTTTCTTTTTTTTTTTTTCCTCACCCTCAAGATGAAACAGCACAGATGAAGGATCTCTGCCAGAAAACAAAGATGGAACCAGCTTAAACTCAATGAATTCAGACATTAAGTGGTTACACAGATATTTACTATTTTCAGCCTTCATCTGAATATTCTGATGACAAAAGGAACCAAGAAAATCCTGAAATTTGCTGGAAGGAAAAAATAGTAGAAAGACTGTTATCTTGGTGTAGGTTTTGCACATGAACAAAGCCAGAAACACATCAGATTCTCTCCTTTCTTTTTCCTGTCAGCACAAGAAATCTATGAATATTTCTGATTATTTATAAATAACGATCTATAAGTATAACCATCTACAAATAGTTTATGAGTACAACATAGCTATATATGCGACTGAGTTTACTACTGAGTAACAATAAAGATATACTTATAGGTAAATTGGTAAATAACAACATGAGTTGTATGTTTTACCTCAAGTTTACAGTGACAAAATCCAGAATATTACTTTCTGAATAAGAGACACAAATTTAATAATAATAATAATAATAATAATAATAATAATAGTAATAATAGATACATATTTTAAAAAAATCTGGGGTCTCAAAATGCAAAGATATTGTAATAAAATCTCTGTACTTACAGAACAACTCATTATTTCCCCAATCTGCTAGGAAAATCATACTAGAATTCTTCACTTTTCATGGACATAAATTGAATCAAAATGTTTTAATTTTCAGAATAAATCCCAAATCCTCCATTATATACTGTTTTGACCTAAAACTATCTAGTGAGCTGCTAATGAGCCTAATGAAATTTGTGGTGTGACAACTTCTCAGTATTGTTCCCTTTTGTGATCAGAGCTCTTGTGAAACACATTTCTGTGATACTGAGTCAGGACATGTTCTTATAGAATAACAGAACCAAATCTGAAATGCTTTATGGATAGGACAAACTTTTACTATGTTCAATTAAATAGAAGGAAGTTTAGAAACTTTGGATGTGTAAATGATGACCCAGGCCTGGAGGATGTGCCTGAAAAGATTAGGTGAGGAACTCGTTGTATGCATAGGTCCTTCAATATGTAAATGACTTGGCTCAGTATGCATGCCTAAATTGACTGTCTACAACCAGACCACCAGAAGATCACAGAAACGCCACCAATAGGAACAAATGTGAATACGTCAGGGATATTTACATACTTTAAAGAGTTCTGGGAAATAGTGTAGATATGTTTTTGGTTGTGGTGGTGGGTTTTTTGTTTGTTTGTTTGTTTGGGGGGGAGGGGGGAGGACTGGAAATCAAATGAATATGTATGCTTTGATTACATATAACCCCTGTAGCTTGAACAATTCAGCAAGCACACTAGGTGGAGTGATCCCCTGTGCATCTGGCACCTCAATTAAAGAATACCTGCTTTTTAAAACTTCACATTGAGTCTTAGAGAGTTTCTTTGATTGACTTATATGGTAACATATGTGAGAAAAACCAGCATCCACCAAGATTATCTGGGGCAAACCACAAGAATTTCATGACTGTGCTTTCTCATGGCACATATTTTTTTCAGGAAGCACATGTGGCCACACAGAAATTACAAATCTCTGTATACTGTGTGGTAATTCCAATAATGCACAGAAGCATAACAGAGACAAACTCAGCAGTGAGACAAAAAACTTGGTTTTGACATTACCAAATGAAGCATTTTTACAATTTTTGACCCATGACAAAATAATTGCTTCAATTTGCTTGGATGTTGAAATATCATAAATTTCACTAAAGAGTCAATTTTCACCTAGCTATGGGCAGAGTACTGCAAAGCCTTTTTTTCTTTTTTTTTTTTTTTTTCTAAGTCTCCATGAAAAGTATCACTGAAGCCTGGCCCATCTGTGAGCTCTGTTGCATGCAGAACTCACATAGCCAGCAGTCTGTGTGTTTCATCGGAACGTTTAAAATGAAACTGTTCTCTCTTAGAAAGACAGCCTGGTAACATGCCTAGAAGTTATTTTCTGAAACAGGTTATCCATGAAGAGAAGAAAAAAATGCAACCTAGCTGTTTTAGTAGTTACTGTACACACTATGGTTTTCAATATAGTACACTTTTTTTTTTTTTTTTTCCGGTTAAGATTCTGGAAAAACAAACAAACAAACAAAGGGTAATATTTAGAAACAGAATCTGTGACTGTTTAATCTTTTCAATTACCTTGGACAATACATTAACAAATATGGTAATAAATTCTATTCAAATTCTGGTAAATTTCAGCACAAATATATTTTGAAAGAAAAAATAGTAAGTATGACAGATTAATTAATGGTATTGCAATTTATTTCAAATATTTTTTAAAGAAGTAAAATGGGAGTTCTGCTTGAAACACTCACATATTTGTAGGTTGCATTTAAACAACCAACACCTACCCACTTACCCTCTTAGTTTCTGCCACTTTTCTAGGTTTCATTACACAGATGAACTGACTTAAGAGGAAAAGAAGTCTGTTCTTTCTGCAGTGCCTTTACAATATCTTTTACGTATTTAAGAGAATCTATTTTTGCCCTGCCTTTTTCTGATATCATATCATATTTGGAAGTTTTTGCATTCCAAAGCAAATATAATTCTATATAAACCAATTCTTTGAGTATCTGATGAACAGCTGAAAGAAGCAAAAAAAGTGACAACTTGCTGGGTGAATCACCTGTAAATGGTGCTAGTTTGAACGCTTTGTTATGCCATGCAAACTCTTTGTTCTCCTCTAGAAATGAGCTGGGAGCAGAAAGCAAGCTGCAACTGTTTGCTCAAATAATATTCATAGCCTACTGCTTTGCTCCAATGTATTAACAACATAGAATAAAAATTGTCTTGGAGAAAATGAAATTCGATAAGAAAGGAAAAAGACCAAGAAAATGGAACACATATTTATAACCAGACAACCAGGTGTATGGTATAATGCATTACAGTTTCACAAACAATCAATACAAATTATTGGATATAAAATTACTTTTTGATTACCACTGTGAAAACACAAGCTGTTCAAGTCATTCCTCACACCACTATTGATTTTACTCTACTTTTTCTATTGCATTTTTAAAGCATTTCATGTCAATTCTTAAGTCTCCATTCTATAGTTAAATGCTAAGCAAATACATGAAGGATAAACCTGGGAAGTTTTAAGGGTGGAGAGTTCTAAATATTATTTTTCATTCTTTAATCTCCATGCTTTTTTTACCACAGCTTGTTGAAGACTGAAATATTTTCACAGTCAGGCTACACATGGGAACTACCAGAATTTTCTTAACCTTTTAACCCTTTCATTTATTTCATGTTATTAGCCTTTACTGCTCTGTAGCAGCTTTCTATCATGTGGCACTTTGCTTCCCACTGGTTCCCATAGCAATGGTCAGGTCATCTGTCAAATGACAGAGGAATATACTGTTGTCATCTCTCAGAGCTGGTAAGTGGTTTCTTTTATTTTTCATTTGTCAAGTTGTCAAACACAGCAACAAGCACAGTACTTCTGCCTCTCTTCTTTTTCTGAGATGAAAGAGGAAACTTAAGGACCAAGACAAAGATGAACCTAGGAATCTTTGTTGTTCTTTCACTTTTTTCTCAATGAAATGAGCTTTGCATGATGTAACGTTTTACCTGAAATTTAGAGTTAGATGTGGAATTAGCTGGTTTGATAAGCTGTGGTACAAATTTGTCACAAGCCTGTCTGGTGGGACCAGAGTGTGCATTGTGCTGTTTTCTCCATTATCTTGGTTGTGCTGGCATTTCTTGTCTGCTGCAGTTCTAATATTCTCTTGAATGAATGTCTGTACTTGAAATATATGTATAACTGCATATCTATTAAAAAAGAAATACGTGCAGATGTACGTACAACAAAAATACTGATTCACTCAGTATTGGCAACAGGTCTTGGAATAAAATAGAATAACTGTTTAGCAAGCATTAACATAATTCACAGACTAACAGTAGGAAGAACTACTGCACAAAGTTAAAACAAGGGAATAATTCAAAGCCTCAAAAAAGTGAAGAATCACCTGTTCCCTACTGACTGCATGGTGTGGAACAAAAGGCAATTAAGAGAAATTAAATCAGATGAAATTATGGTACGCTTGATCATTTTAAAGGGAGTTGAGTACAGGAGATTTCACAACCAACATTCATTGTGCAACCATTTCCTGGAAATGTAGCGTACAGGTTAGACAGCTTTCCAAAGCGGTGTCTTTGCTCTCACCTGGTTAAAGAAGAATGAGCCAAATGGCAACCAAAACAGGCTTCTTGTGCCCTCTGTTTTTGTTAGCAGGAGGTTACATAGTTTGAAGTTGAGGAGAGCAAACCACCATTGTTTTTGGTAATGCTGTTCCTCCAACCTGTCATTTGATATTTGATTTTTCTTATATTAAGAAGAGGGTGCAGTACAGAACCTAAGTATTTGTTACGACTGTACCTCTGAGTAACTGGTGCTAGGATTTAATATAAGATAACCTCATGACTTGTGAAATTTTATTGTCATTTATAGATATTTTTGTCATTTTTCTGCATATTCAGTGGTATTTCATAACTTAAAATAATTTCATAAGATTAATTAACATTTAATTCATACAGCATACTGAAGACAGACATATTCCAGCTTCAAGAGCTTTACTACCTTGAAGATGTTTGTAGTGGCACTATAGGTCTGAAAGATCTCCATTCATAGTTTATACATTGTCTGCTGTTTTAAATCAGGAGCAGGATCTCATTAACAAAAACTTTATTCATTTCCTTCACAATTCTTTTTTTTATGTCGTTAAATTTTCAGGCAAACATAGTGAAACAGATGCTTAAGGTGTCCAATGTTAAAGTATTTTCAATAGGTGAAACAGTAACAGTGAATAAAAGAACACTTTTGAGAACACAATTAAAAATAATTGTCAGAATGACAAAATAATGACAGAATCTGTCATTAAATGATTGTTTATTAAAATATTAAGTAAATATTTAACAGTCAACTAGTAAGCAAGGAACCTTCACAGCTTTCTCTTCCATCTACATAAAACAAAAGGTCATTTGTCACTATTTGGTCATTAAATATTTCCAACTGTTCCAAAATCTGAGCTAAAGCTGAGACAAGGAAATCTGTATTTTTCTCTGGTACTAGACTTAAAGTGACAGATGATGGACCAGAATTGAAAGTGAAATGTTATTATTTCTTTCACATAAGCAGAGTTACCAGTTATAATCAAAGCAAAGTACTTTGTGTCACATCCGCCGCCACATGAGCAGTGTGTCATTGATCAGTTGTGTTTCCAGTTAGAGTGTCAAGATGCATATTCCTTTAGGAAACTCTAAACCACAGTAGATAAATAATGAAGTCAGGATTCTTGAAAAACTGCATCATTAGAAAAAGCACAGATCTATATTTTTCATATGTGTGGATCTGTGTGATAATGTTATATTAATTGTTTCTCCTGTTTTGCTTTATTTCTTCTCTCTTGCATCCTGATTTTCCAACCCTGAATACTGGAGTCCCTACATATATTTAATGAAATCTGTTAATAAATCTCTAATTCTCCTCCAGTAAGCTATCCTACTGCAGACTCAGCTCTCTTTCCCTTGACTTTACTAAAGACAAAATGAAATTTGTGCTCTGACAGCACAAGCACTTACTTTATCAGAAAGCATATTAGCATAAGCATGTCAGCATAATGTGGACCAAAGTAAGAGATTATGACTAATTTGTTCTGCTACTAAGTGAATGATAAAATGATTTAGGTACACAAATGTGGAGCATCAGGCTCTTTAGGTATTACATGTAGTGTATTGTGCCCTAAGTCTGAGAGCTTTTAGTGTATTAATTTACATTTAGAGGAAAAATTGTGCTTTGCCTGTATCCTAGGAATGTTTAGAGAGAGTAGAGAAGATTGTGAGAACCTGGAATTCTGCAACAGTCACCAAGGGTTCAGTGTTATAAACTCATAGCACTTCTGCAGTGTCTTTACCTTTGCCTGTTCTCAACAAGGGATACGGAGGTAATAGAACTGGAACAGAGGTGACAATGCACTCCTGGGTGGTTGTTTTGATTGAAGTACTCAGAATTGTGGTTTGCGGTTACCAGTGGCAGTGAATCTTTGTAAAGCATACATTTCTATAAAAGAGGAGAACAACACCTGATCTAAGCATATTATCTTTCAGATGCATTTTAACAAGTATTTGAAGCGTGTTGAGCATTAATTCTTCCAGTCTACTGCATAATGACCAAACTGATGAAAGGCCACTGAAATGAAAGACCAAGTAGAAAATCTGTATTACAAAACTTTGGCCTCGAGAGGCCAAAGGCTGTAAAGCCTGTAAAACTGTGTTAACCGTCTACCATTCTTAACGCAAATATTTTTCTAGGCTGCTATACAAGAAAACTAGTGTTCTGGTTCCATGTTACATGGCAGCTTTTGCTGCAGCTTACCTTCCCAAGACACTATGAACACATTTCGAGGACATTGATCCAAACGCCTCATACAACTTACATTAGCAAGTGGTACGCTCCAAGTTTACTGATTCCACATAATGTTCTCCATGTGCTGGATTTGTCTGCTAGGAACACGATGGCCATGTTTCCACACAGGATTTACAGACAGAATTAGACCTGCTGCATATTCTGAAGTCCATCATCATATGTGGCAACTTGAGCATACCTGATGGTACAACTCTATAAGTAAGCTGCTATACCTCCAGAAATCTCAGGCAGCATGGACAGGTATTTAAGTATCAGAAACACGGAACTTATAGCCTGAAAACTAATGAGTGAATGAACTAAGATGAAAAATTAGAGTTCCCATACTACACTGTTAACTAGTACACCTCAGGCCTTTTAACTTCCCTCTGCAGCTCTTCCTGGAAAGAATGAGATCTACCAGCACATGGAAGTTTTGCAGCCTCATACTAACGAATTCTTTGGTGCAGCTTTTCAGAAATTACTGAAAGCCGAGTCCTCATCAGGAAGCCAAATGTAAAAGAAATATTCCTCATTTTTGTCTTGTGCTTACCATACAGTCTTTACAAGTCTTTTTATTGTTTAGCTCCTAAAATAATAAGAGTTCTTTCCTTCTCTAATTATTCATTACTGTATTGGATTGACATGGCAAGGTTTTGGTAGCAAGGGGGATGCAAGGGTGGCCTCTGTGAGAAGAGCCCAGCAACTTCCCCATGTCAGATCAGAGCCAGCTCCAGCTGCTCCAAAATGGACCTGCTGCTGGCCAGAGCCTAGCCATGAATGACATTGGTTAAGCCTCTGGGAGAGCAGAGTTAAGGAAGGGGAAAAAAATAAAAAATAAGAAAAGAAAAGAAAAAAAAATTTACAACAGCAACTGGGAGAGAGGAATAAGAACCAGCCCTGCAGCCCCCAAGGGCAGTGCAGCAGGAGGGCAGGAAGTGCTCCAGGCACGCAGCAGCAGTTCCCCTGCGGCCTGTGGAGAGGCCCCTGGTGGAGCAGGCTGTCCCCCTGCAGCCCATGGGTCCCACACGGAGCAGATCTCCACGCTGCAGCCCGTGGAGGAGCCCCCGGTGGAGCAGGTGGATGTGGCCTGGAGGAGGCTGCGGCCCATGGAGAGCCCCCGCAGGAGCAGGCCCCAGGCGGGAGCTACAGCCCGTGGAGAGGAGCCCACGCAGGAGCAGGGGGGCCGGGGGGAGCTGCTGCCCGTGGGGGACCCATGCTGGAGCACTTTGCTCCTGGGGGATGGATTCCATGGTACGGAGCCATGTGGGAGCAGTTCCTGAAGAGCTTCTGCCTGTGGGCCGCCCCCGCAGGCTCAGTTCAGGAAGGACGGCATCCCGTGGGAGGGACCCCATATGGAGCAGGGGCAGAGAGTGACCGTGAAGGAGCAGTGGAGACGAAGCATCAGGGACTGAACGCAGCCCCCAGTTCCCTGTTACCCTGTGCTGTTTCGTGGGAGGATTTAAAAGAGGGTGGGTGGAGGGTAGATGTTTTTAGTTTGATTTTAGTTTCTCACTGCTGTAGCTTGTTAGTAATAGGTAATAAATTATATTAATCTCCCTATGCTGAGTCTGTTTTGTCCACGATGATAGTTTTATTAATCTATTCTTTATTAATCTATTAATTATTCTAGGTCTGTTTTGCCTGTAACAATAGTTGTAATTTTCAGCATATTTTACCCCCTTTCCCTTTGAGGAGGGGGAGTGAGAGAGCGGTTGTAGTGGAGCTCATCTGCCCAACATATAAAATCACCACAATTGCTAAACACTTATTTTTGGCTGTTTTCACCTGAATTATCCCTTAATGAGATAGATGGACTACTTCAGAATTTGGAGTTTCAGTATTTCTTGATGAAGCATTAAAGATCTTAGATCTTCACCCCTCTGCCCCCTCTCGCCAAAGAGAGAGAGAGAGAAAGAGAGAGAGAAAGAGAGAAAGAGAAAGAGAAAGAGAGAGAGAGAGAGAGAGAGAGAGACAGACTGAAGAGACAAATTAGGGACAATGCAGCTCAGGTTTTGGGAAATATTCCTTAAATAATGATTAAATATTCCTATTACTATAATAGTAAATATTCCTTTACTCCAGGTGTCCTCTGAGGCACCATAATGCCACAAAACATAAACTCATATGCTGAAACTAAGTTCAAGGTAAGTCTCCTTTCCTTTTTTTGTTAGAGTAATGTAGATGAAGCCTGTTATTAATCTTCAGAAATTCAGCTCTACAAAACAGATGTTAAGACAGGATGGTATCACAAACAACAAGGGATTTGACCATATTAACCTAGCCACGGAAGGAAAAAACATAATTTGACAAATGCCTCTGCTGAGAAATGAACCACAATTGGAATAAATGTTATTAAAATTAAACACTGAGCTATACAGCCAGAGTTTTTCAAGGCTTTCAGGTTTTGTCACTGCCCTATACAGTACCTAGATATAGCTTTTTCTGTAAATCTTTTTTTTAATGAAGATGAAAACTCAGTGCATACGTCCTCTCAGAGAACACTTATTAGTCATTGTAATTGCATTTTAGCACTTTTTAATGGTGATGGTGTGTGCACATTTTTCACAGGATTTATAAGGGTAGGCAAGCACTTTCCAGCTAATCCAGAGCATTTAACACGAGAGTCTTCTGTACCCTGGCATCTGGTCACCTTCCCATGGAAATGAAGGTACGGACGGTAGAGTAGGAAACAGACAGACCAGCACCCTGGTTCTTATCTCTTAGCAGTGAAGTCTTGTGTAGTCAAAACACACAGATGAAGAAAGTGTTGGGAAATACCCTGTATGCTGCAGCACAGACAGCGGAAGGGAGGCTTTAGCTTTTTCTCTTTAAACAGGAATACTTACCAAGATCAATGAACAAGAGAATAGGTGATAGTGAGATCTATAAGCAATAATAACAGTTAAATAAAGTGAGGAAAAAAAGTAAACAAATAGTTAACTAGCAGAGAAGAAATCAGTTACTTGTTTTTCAAGTTCAGTAATTCTATTGAACTATTTTTCAAGTGGGATAATAACTACATTTTTCCAGTTTCTATAAGAAAGATGTTCCAGACAAACTATCAGAGCCATGTAGATTTTGAGAAGGAAATGAACAAAGGTCATGATGTTCTATTAGTCATTTGTTTTCCTGAAACTTTCTACAACTTACCGCTGTCAGTGCAATATAGGAAAAGAAATACTGCAAAAAGCAAATTTGAAACTGACTTACATCTTATTTAGTAACTGTAGTTTCTGGAAACATTTCTCTCCTGAACAATCATCTCCTACACATTTAAATTCAGCTCAGAGTGATCTAAATGTTGATGGTTTGTCCAAGATCTGAAACAGAAGCTCTAAAGGAAAACTCAGGATTTTTTTATTTTTTTTTCTCTCCAGTTATAGTTAGAACCTCAAGGCCTGATAATGGCCCATGAGTTTGAATTGTCTTTCCATTAAACTCACCATAAAACCTCTTTGCTTATTTCTGAAAGCAAAAGGTTTGTCAAGGTTTTTCTGAGTTGGTACTGCAGAACACAATAACTTTCAAAGGTTTTTTATGTTTTTTATTTGTTTTATATTTTAATACATTAATTAATATATATTAAATGCATTTAATATATATTTTTGTTCATGGTTTCTTCACCAGCAGGCAACTTATGCTTTACCAGAGCAGAAAAGGTAATTTAAATGTTCTATTCTTCAAAACACAGATGCTGTAAAGATAGATTTTGGGTCATGATTAGGAGTGAGTCTAGCACAGCAGAAGTTTTTCTATACACCTTGGAGGAACTCTCTCTACAGATATTTAAGCTACATTTCACCTCCCTTTACCTTACAGTGAAATCTAGAAATAAACCTATTCAATATTTTGTCATGTTCTTATGCACCTGGTGGGTGTATAAGAACTGCAGAAAGGGCTGTTGTGGTTTCACAGAATCACATAAAGTTAGGGATTGGAAGGGACCTTGAAAGATCATCTAGTCCAATCCCTGACAGCTTTAACCCATCATTTAAACCCAATAGAGTTTAACCCATCTGACAGCTAAGCACCACACAGCAGTTCACTCACCCTCCACCCCTTCTAAGTGGGATGAAGGAGAGAATGGGAAAAAGAAGTGAAAGCTTGTGCATTGAGATAAAGACAGTTTATTAGGACAGAAAAGAAAGGATAATGATGATGATGATGATAATAATAATAATAATAATAATAATAATAATAATAATAATAATGTGTACAAAACAATTGAGGCACAATGCAATTGCTCACCACCCACTGACCAATGCCCAGCCTATCTCCAAGCAGACAGTACCCCCCACCCCGGACAGCCACCACATATTAATTGCTCAGCATGCCATCATATGGTACAGAATATCCTTTTGGCCAGTTTGGGTCAGCTGTCCTGGTTCTGTCCCCTCCCAACTCCTGATGCACACCTCCAGCCTGCCCGCTGGCAGGACAGAGCAAGAAGCTGAAAAGTCCTTGGTTTAGTGTAAGCACTGCTCTGCAACAATTCAAGCATCCCCATGTTATCAACATTATTCTCATCCTAAATCCAAAACATAGCACCTTACCAGCTAGGAGGAGAAAAATTAATTCAATCCTAGCTGAAACCAGGACAACATCCACCCCTTATTCCATACTTGGGTCCCACACTTTTCAGTACATTCCAGTCAATCACCATCTTTTTACAAAAATGTCTGAGATCACTAGGTGAAAAGCGTGTCATGGACCATCTAACCAAAACCTATAAACTTATCTACTCCTTATCTACTCCTATGACCGAGTATGAAGGGTGGATGTTATATGGTTAAATGATGGATTGGCAGAGAGAAATAGGCACCATCTAAATAGAGTTTCTCACAACCAGTAGATCTCTTTCTTCTATATTTGCAAGAGGAGACACCTAAAAATATCAGTACTGCTGGAACTTCAGTGAAAGTAATAGAAAAATAACATAATTGTCTTATAAAAAGAAGGGATTTGAGACCATCTTTTCAGAAAAACAGTTGTGTTTGTTGTTGTTGTTGTTGTTTTTAGTTTTACAGCAGTATATGTGAAACATATTTTAGCCTACTGTTGATGCACAAGGTCTGATGTGCTTGACAAAAGGCATATTAGCAAGGTTTACGGAGCCTGAAGGGTATGACAAGGCTTGCTTATAAATAATATTAAACAGGAACCTGATTGTCTCCACCTCCCTTTCTGTAAAATGTTGCCTGAATTCTAATAATAAATCTGGAAAGGGACAGCTCTGTTGGTATTTGAAAACCCTCTTATACACTGTAAAGCCTACAGACTGTATGTTTTCTGAGCTAGAAAGATATTCTTTCTTTTTAAATTGAAAAGCTGTATAACATTAGGAAACTATATCATTCAAGTGACATGAAACAAATCTCTTTAGCACAGCCTTTCCCATAATTTAACTGAGATACAATTCAGTATCTTCTAGCATGGTAAGGTTGATTAAATGAAAAATGAGTTGAAATCAAAGCACAGCATGTTCTATCATTTATCTGCAAAGTAAGCACAGTTGCAAATAAAAAAGTATCTAAAATAAAGAAGTCTAAAAGTCCCAGTTATGGTATTGTACATCATTCATGTGCTATTTTATAGCTAAAATATTTGATTCTGACTCTTTAATCTCCCAGCTATGTAACTTTTTGTCAATAGAAATAAAACTGAATTTAGTCAGTCAATTAAATGAAAAGAGTTAAAGCCATAACTATAAATTCTGTGGCTTTCAGCAAACCAGGTGTGAATTCTTGAGCCTAAATTTTCATATATACCATAGGATACTTGTTATCTTTATTGTAAATAAGCTGCAAATTCAAGGCAACAATCAAAATCTCATAAAAGAGTATTATTGGATAAAAATGAAGGTATAAATTTGAGGAATGGCAAGTTAAGAAAAAAAAAAAAAAAGGAAATTGAGAGGAGTGTCCATATTCATCTCAGAATAGTAAATGTGAAAGGAATCGTGGAAATGGGCAGAAATACGTTTTTGGTTGTATTAGAACACAGGTGCAGAAAGGATTTTTCCATGTAACAAAGAGAGTAGTATTTTTCCAGGTGAGCTGGAGTTTAGGAGAAAATGGAAAAAAGACATAAAGACTGCTGCTGTTGAACAGAAAATGAAGAAAGCTTGTGATGAGGTGACATTCTTTCAATGAGTCCATAACCTAAGCCTTTCCTTTAAGAAATGACATTTTATAGTGAGCTTCAAGAAATCATTGTGGAAGTTTGGGTTCAGATATTGTACGCAAATGCATTCAGTTAGGTATGCAAAAATATATACATATATATATATATATCACGGTAACAAATTAGATTATTTATTTATTTATTAAATCAGCAGCAGGCAAATACATTACACAGTGAAAGAACAATATTGTCAAAAATAACAATATGCTTGTTTAATCTGGCATGTCGATGTGATTGCTAACTATAACATAGAGTGCTTGTTCAACATAGTATGATTAGAGAAGATAGTGATTCAAGAAATTTTCTGTTAACTCTGAACACTTTAACCTCTTCTGACTTGAACTTATCTAAAACAATGACAAATGAACTAGAGGTAGCTCAAGCTACCTCTAGAAAAAGTCATAATGAAAATAAAAAATACTCTTTAGTGGTAAGGATAGTGGGACACTAAAGTGGACTAATATGGTGGTTGTAGAATTACCTTACATACATTTGTTTTCTGTAAGAAGGATTGACAGAGTTCTTTCCTACAAAGTGCTTGAAGCTTGAGCTGACATTATTCGTCTTAGTCAAAAAAAAAAAAAAAAAAAGCCTACACTTGTTCTAAATGAATAAACAAACAAAAACACTGATAATATGAATGGAAATATACACTGGGGAAGTAGGAACTGCAAAAAGAAACTAAGGGAATATTACAAAAACAGACAGAAGGAAGGAGGAGAAGATATTTCATGAAGATGTGAATTTACAGTCACTACCCAGGTTTATTGGGCCTAAATGGGTGCTTTTATAAGCTACCAGAGGGTTGGAGCTACAGAATGGAGTCTTAGGTGTCCACAGCACAGACGCATGTCATTCACCCTGTTACACACCTCCATTCTGGAATACCAGTATGCTTCATTCAGTCTTTAGCACTTCAAACAAAATGCAGGTGCCTATTTGCTACATCTGACGAGATGCAGGTATGATGTCTTCAGTTGACCATTTGGAGCTGCTGCCAAGAACAAGAACATCAGACAGTACATGTTCTTGATTATTAGTCAGATCAACAATATTTCTGGCAACAAAACATTTTTAGTGAGGCAACTTGCCAAAAGTATATCACAAGACAGAACATCACTGTTCAGTCCCACATTTTCATTGAGTCTACTCATGACATTAAAATGTTTTTTGTGCTTCTGAAGCTCTCTGAAAAAAAAAAAAAAAAAAAAAAGTGAAAGATAGAAACTTTAATAACACACATATATTCCATTAAAGCTGATTAAGGACTTCAATGCAAAGCAGAGCTGTGATTTGTGAAAAAATACAAGTCTGAAGCAGCTTGGAAGACAAGCGATTTAGCTCCTGTCAGAGTTAATACCAGTCTGTTCTGTAAGTTCAGTGTTCTTTGGATCATGGCCCAGAAGAGTATTTAATTATGATACTGATTCAAGAAAATATGTAAATACACGATTAACTTTAAGCCCATTGACTTGATATTATGCAAGTGTTAAAGTGTTTTTACTGAATAAGGCTTTTGAATGATGCTTTGAAAAGACTTTACTATTTTTATGCACTCCAATCCAATAAAACATTGATTCCAATCAGACTGTTCTGTTTACAGTTAAGCATGAGCTTTATTCTATTATGGGGCAATATTGCATTAAAAATAAACACATGAAGAGACAGGAAACATTCAGAGTTAGCAAAAGTTCATCCAGTCAGCAGACCTAAATTTCACTGAATAATATTGCTGCCTTAAAGAGAACTCTATGAAGCCTTGCTGAGCTTTTCAGAATTATCTTTTATTTTCATGGTTAAAACTTCTTTCCAACTTAATATTGATTTTTGTTTATATTGTTTTATATATCCATGCAACCTTAAAAAAAGGTTGTTAATACTTGTCATTAGGCAGAAATAATACATATAAGATGTCGGGGGTCAGGCTGAAAGGATAATTATATGTTATAGTTTATATTACTAACAAAGAAGAAAAATGAAGGCAAAGAAAACAATAAATGATATTATAAATAATTTTCCTCTCTAAAAACCATGCATCTTTTAAAATTGGATGTTTAATGATCCTTCTTATTGATATTTGAGATCCCAGGACATCATTGGTAGTAGGGTGATGGTTGGTCCAGATGATCTTGGAGGCCTTTTCCAACCCTAATGATTCTATGATTCTATGATCTTGTTTCATGGATAGGTAGACAAAACCTGCTAAGGTATTAAGACATTTACCAGGTTCAAAATGCAACTAAATATGGAACAATCTGTGTTTTCCTCCTCTGTAAAACAAACTTTCAAAAATTTCATTTACCAAAAATATCCATTTTTGCTGGTGTAATTTCCATAACTTAACTACAGTGAGTATGCATTTATACACCCGTTCACATGACCAAACTGTTCAGAAATAGCAAAATGTAAAGAAAGGTAAAGGCAGAAGAGGAAGAACAAACCGATTTTAGTCTCCATGTTATTTAGTAGACACGATTGTTCTTTTCTGTTGATTAAATTTGCATCATATGGAATCAGGGTATTAATCTGTTCTTGCTCCTCTTCATACGTATTTAGTAAACTGAAATAAGATAAATAGCCATCTTCTCTTGTGATGTGTTCTTTGTTTCAAATCAAATTTATAGTTGTCCTAATGAGAAGTATTGTTGCACATGGCAAATCTTAGCTCAAAGATGCATCACTGTTACTGATTTGCTAGATGGAGGTCTTACAACAGAAAGAAAGGATAACATCAATAAGTAAGCATTCAAGGGATAATGCTAAGGAAAACTATTTTACACAGATTTTTAAATGCAGTTCTATTGCACGTATTTTCAAGTCTATCCCATATGCAGATTTCCACTGATATTAATAATGTATTTGATATTACCAGTATTGTATGTTGATGTCAATAATATATTTAAAAGTAAACAACTTGAGATTCATAGAATCAAAGAATCATAGAATGGCTTGGGTTAGAAAGGACCTTAAAGACCATCTAGTTCCAATCCACCTGCTCTGGGCAGGGACACCTTCTACTTGACCAGGTTGCCCGAAGTCCCATCCAACCTACTCTTCATCCCTTCCAGGGATGGGGCATCCACAGCTTCTCTGGGCAACCTGGTCCAGTGCCTCACCACCCTCATAGTAAAGAATTTCTTCCTCATATCTAATCTAAATCTACGTTCTTTTAGTTTAAATCTGTTACTCCTTGTCCTATCACTATTCTCCCTGACAAAGAGTCCCTCCCCAGCTTTTCTGTAGGCCCTCTTTAGGTACCGAGAGCCTGACATTAAGGCTACTCAGAGCCTTCTCTTCTCCAGGATGAACAACCCCAGTGGTCCTCCTCTGGACCACTTAACAGGTCCATGTCTTTGTTATGTTGAGGACCCCAGAGCTGGACTCAGTACTCCAGGTGGGGTGTCACAGGAGTGGAGCAGAGGGGGAAAATCACCACCCTTGACCTGCTGGACATACTTCTTTTGATGAAGCCCAGGATATTGTTGGCTTTCTCAGCTGCAAACATATATTGCTGGCTCATGCTGAACCTCTCATTAACCAACACCAAAGTCCTTCTCCTCAGGATAAATCATGCCTGACCTATCTGTCGTCTTTCTTCGATGGATTGACTGCATCAGTTGACAAAGGAGGACCGATCAATGTCATCTACCTGGACTTGTGCAAGGCCTTTGATACAGTCCCACATAACATCCTGGTCTCCAGACTGGAGAGATATGGATTTGATGAGTGGACTATTCAGTGGATAAGGAATGGACTTGAAGGTTGCACCCAGAGAGTGGTGATCGATGGATCTATGTCCAAGTGGAGGCTGGTGCCATGTGGTGTACCTCAGGGGTCTGTTCTTGGACTGGTACTGTTTAATATCTAAATCAGTGATATAGACAAATGGATTGAGTGCACCCTCAGCAAATTTGGAGATGACACCAATCTAGGTGATGTGGTTGATACGATAGAAGGAAGGGATGCCATCTGAAAGGACCTGGACAGGCTTGAGAAGTGGGCCCACATGAACCTAATCAGGTTCAACAAGTCTAAATGCAAGGTGCTGCACCTGGGCCAGGGCAATCCCAGACATGAATACAGGCTGGGAGAAGAACTCATTGAGAGCAGTCCTGCAGAGAAGGATTTGGGAGTTCTGATGGATGAAAAGCTTGTCATGAGTAGGCAGTACACACTTGCAGCCCAGAAGGCCAACTGCATCCTGGGCTGCATCAACAGCGGTGTGGCCACCAGGTCAAGGGAGGTGATTGTCCCCCTCTACTACGCCCTTGTGAGACCCCACTTGGACCACTGCATTCAGGTCTGGGGCCCCCAGCACAACAAGGATGTTGGGCTGTTAGATCGTGTCCAGAGGAGCACCACAAAGATGATCAAGGGACTGAAGGAGCACCTCTACTATGAAGATAGTCTGAGAGAGCTGGAGCTGTTCAGCCTACAGAAGACTCTGGGGAGACCTCATTGCAGCATTTCAATACCTAAAGGGGTCTTATAAAAAGGTTGGAGAAGGACTCTTTACTCGTATAGATAATGATAGGACAAGGGGGAATGGCCTTAAACTAAAAGAGGGCAGATTTAGATTAGAGGTTAGGAGGAGTTTTTTCACTGAGAGGGTGGTGAGGCACTGGAACAGGCTGCCCACAGAAGCTGTGGATGCCACATCCCTTGGTACTCAAGGCCAGGTTAGATGAGGCCCTGAGCAACCTGATCTAGTGGGTGTCATCCCTGCCTATAGCAGGGGTTTGGAACTAGGCGATCTTTGAGGTTCCTTCCAACCCAGACCATTCTATGATTCTATGCTCTCAATCTCTTCGTCTCCCAGCCTGTTTTTGTGCTTGCACTTGGCCTTATTGAACTATATGAGGTTCATATGGACCCACCTCTCAAGCATGTCAATGCCAAGATGGCACAATTGAATACATTTTTATAACCTTTATAATCTTCTTTGCCATGCCTGAAAGATGTTTGAAGTACACAGGATGTTTAGCAAAAGTCGAATGCAGGAAGCAGTGACGATTTTTTCCTGGATGCCTAGCCCTGCACTGATCCTATAGCTTCAGAGCTTTTTATGTGCATGTTATTATAGTCATTAGTCATCCTTGGTGTTTCTTGCTGGTGACATCACATCATGGTACAGGTTCATGTTTGCATTTTTAGTTGTATTGTACAGAAAGTATATTTATAAAAAAAAGTAAGGATAAAAGTAAACAGAATGATTGGTGATACAGTAAAGCTTGCACTGAAGGAGGAATTAAACAATAGATAGTCAACAGAAAAATATTCATCAGTTTTTGAAAGCTGGAGGTCAGAGAATATGAGATGCCAAATTTCAATGAAGACAAATATGAAATTGTTCCTTCCCATTTCTCATAACACAAGAAATAGAGTGTACAGAATGAATTTTTGAGGCATAAGGCTTAAACTAAGCAGGAAAAAAAAAAGTGAGTAAATTCATGAGTAAATCATGGATCTTGTCTTCATGTTTTGTGGTTTAGACAAATTCATGCATAGAAGAGAGGAGTTTCAGATACCTTTAAATATAATGATACATGTAGAACTTACAGCTTACAAGATCTCGAAAGATTTGCTGATTTCCTAAAACTGTAATAGCATAATTTTTAATGTGTTAAATTCATCCCTGCCTTGGTCCTTTATGGTCCATCCCATATATCACATAAACAAGCTCATCTACATTCTATGCCCTACAATAGTGTTTAGTGTCAAAGAGAGAGAAAGCATTACCTGCTTTATTTTGTTGTTAATTTAAGTCTCTGTCCTACACTAGTTTGTTTTTTTACATTTCCATTCTGCTATATTGTAGCTGAAAGAATTTTAAGAAAAGCAAAATATTTCCCCACAATGGACCAAAGCTCTCAGAGATGGTGAATGTGATCTAAATGGTATTTTCCCTTTGTTCCTTTTCAAAAAAGTAGAGATTTCACCTTGAAAGACGAGTTAATTTAAAGAAGGTCTGAAGAAAGGTTCAGAATATTTAGACTACAAGACATGACAAGCCCTGTCTACTGAGATATATCAAGATTTTGATAGATATTTACCACAAGTACACTTGTGGTTTTAAAGTTAAAAACTGAGAAAGTAGAGAGAAAGTTGAGCACTACTGTGTAGATAATGAATAATGACACATAACAGATTTTTAGGGGGAAAAAAAGAAGTGTCTTGAATGTCTCATAAACCTGTGTTCTTCCTGCTTGGTACCCAACTTTGAGTCATGGAAGCTGAGAGAATGAGAAGACACTTGGAAAATTCTTAACAGTTAGCATAAATAAAATGACAGCACTCCCTCATTATTATTTGAACACAGTATTACTTATATCTCAGTCAGATCCACCCACTCAAACTATGCACCTTACCAAAGTGAAGTAGTGTTACCTTCAAGGAAAGTGCCATTTTCAGTTCTACAACAAAATCAAGTAAATATATAAATAAATAAAGGCATGAAGGACAGCAAATGACAGAATTGCCCAAAGTAATGTCATATCTACAGCAATATTAAAGTAGAAATGAAGTGCTGTCTTTGATATATAAGAATAGCTGCTTTAATACCTAAATTCTCTTTTGATCACTCTTCCCTAGTGACTATATTTATAGAACAGTTTAAAAGGATGTTTTTGCACACTTTCTTACATGGGTCAAATTGACTTTCAGTTATAGAAATGTCATAACATTTGGTGTATAGACAGAGGTGGTCATTTAGTGGTGACAAAGAGCATGCATTAAATCTAACTCAAACGCATCTGGCAAATTATAGCATTATAAATATAGTTGTCTAACATACATAGCATGCAATCGATGTTAAGACATTGCAAAAATGCCTGCTCCTAGGATGACTACACAATGCAGCTGAGATAATCCAAGAGCTTGCTGGCACCAAAAAAGTGAAATTCCCACCACTCTTCTAACTCATAACTTACTTGTTACGTCCTCTTGCTTCCTTTGTTTTTGCTTATTTGTTTTTCCAGTCTTCTTTCAGATCATTAAATTCACCCCCTCAAAATAGAGTTTTCAAAAGCCCTGTTCATATTTCTTCAGTTTGATTTTCTGTAGGTTCAGCAGCTCAATTATTTGAAAGCAAGGTTTGACAGCTGCCAGGGCCAGACTGAGGATATGCTGGAGTATGAAGTCAGGACACGTCTGTGAGGCTAGAGTAGGATCTTCTCCTTTCATAATTGGTGAGACAATATCTTTTACTTGCACTGATTTTTCTTGTTTTTGTTGTTGTTGTTTATTCATTCATTTGTTTATTTGCTTATTTAATTTAATTTATGTACATACTCCAGAATATAGAGTATGATCCTTCCAGTTAACCAATGAGAATCTTATTGGCTTAGGTAGGTGCAGAGGTGGGCTACAGTGTCATATATGAGAGACCTCTGTTAACCCAGCTTAGAAAGTGTATAACAAGTGTCAGACGAGTATGTCAAAAAATCAGACTCAGATATTTTACGACACACTTCAAGGTGAAGTATGCAAAGAATCAAAATCATAAAAACTTTCAGCATGTTTCAGCAGTATCTCAGGAATACCTTTTTCATTTCTAAGTTTTTCCTAAAGTGGCCTTTACAATAGTATTTAACTTTTTAAGTCTATTTTGATTGGTACTTGCCGAAGTATTTATTATCTTATTAATATGTATTAATATGCATTATGTATTTCATTAACACCTAAGAGTCTTCAAGACAGGCACCATTCAAGAGCTTGCAGCTTAAATGAGACCAGAACAAGAAGCAGGAGCAAAACCACAAACAAGTGAAATAAATTGGCTGTGATCATTGAGAAAGTCAGTACCAGCAATGTTTGGCAGTCCTAGTTCCCAGTTTAATGGACACCTTCCTCTGGAAATCTCACTGATGTGCTATGTGTTACTGTAGTCCAGGCAAGACAATTCTTTGCCCAAATCAGTCCAGAGCATTTGACATGGAACAGGAGAGTCCTTGGGGAATGGATTACAATGACTTTGCACTTTTCCACAGGTGCTGCCCAAGTGTAGTTTAAAAAAAATCCCTCACAGACAATGCTCAGTCTTACTGAAATGTTCCACAAGAACCAATCCTCTGTCATTGCCATCTCCATACAGGCAGTAGGAGGGCTATGAAGATGCTTCAGACCTAAAATTCAATTCCATGTTGAAAGGACACTAGTAACAGTAGATGCCATTCACTGTGTCTAGCAGTAGCATCCTTCTGAGCCCTAAACTGCTTCTCCTACAAACAGTTCTATGCCCATACTCATGTTCACATTTTCTGTTAGTATATCCCTGAACCAAAATCATAATTGAAATCAATGCCATGAGTAGAAATAAACAAGAAAATCCACCAGAACTTTCTTGAGAAAATATATGCAGTCTCCCCTTCTGCCAATGCCAACAAAAGCAAACTCTACCAAAGCAATCCTTTTTCATCCCCATGTGGCAACAAGGCATGAGGCTATTTGACACTTCAGCAATTTTTCTTTTTTTTACTTTTGCCACAGAACTTCTTTGCTATTGATTTATTACTGTGAGAAGAAAAAAAAATCCCGTCTATATCAGGATGATTTTATTATTATTATTATTATTATTATTATTATTATTATTATAGTCTTATTCAGAAATAGAATGGGACATATCTGTTGATCCATCTCAAGTTCAACCATCTCACAGTTAATGAGTATGCTCTTCTAGATATGTATTAAGCTCTTTATGTATTTAGTATTTTCCCCCATGTTCTTTTATAAAATGGTTTAAAGATCTTTATAAAGGGCAATTTACCAATAAGTCTGCAGATCATACCCAACAAAATTTTAAGACAGTAAATATAGATTTTTCACTTCTAGCATGAATGTGGGTAGACTAACAAAACAGAATTGCTCTTACAGAGCCAGGAAACAGAAGAAGAGACAGAGAGAAAGGAAGGGGAGAGAGGAAGAAAAGAAAAAAGGCAATTAAGCTAATGCAAGTTGGGTGTCACAAGGTTATAGATATTTCAAGATCTGAGCAATTTACCGTCTGGAAAGGGAGAAGAGCTCTTGCATAAAAAGCCCCTCAGTTCAGATTTATTATGCTTTTACTTGCTTTATATGTGATACAATTAGCAGGAGGTGCCAATAAGGCATTCTCTCAAGGACGTGGTCATACCATACCATCTGTTATTAATTGCATTGTCCTTTCCACAGATAGCTAGAGGGGAAAAAGTTATCTGAAAACCACCTGCAAACTCTGACTGTACGATGACTGGAATTTAAAAATACCTAACCAGAGGATGGGGGTGGGTGAAGAGCACCAGAGCAAAGCTGCTTCTCAAAAATACAAGGAAAAAAAAATAAAAAAGAATATAAAACCCTTGTGTAATGTATCTTTGAGTTGTATTGATTTCTTTTTAATTTTCAACTGCCCTGATAGATGCCCTGTAAAAATATATTGCAGGAATAAAAAAGGAACAATTAAAGCTGGCCACTGGAAATATAGCTGTAGTGTATATGGTTTGTTGAAGATGTGGAAGTTTTAATGGATTTTCATTTGCATGTCCCCAGTGCTGCTCATAAAATCAGGAACCAGAGATAATAAAGATTGACTTCTCCATATTTTTTTTATTTATTTATTTTGCAGAGAGGAAGGAAGGAAAAAAAAAAAAAAAGGAAAAAAAAAAAAGGACAAATGTAAATGTCATTCTGCCCCAATAACATTATTTTTATTAGGTTGGTGAAAATATGGTCTGGAATTATAAAGATTATGTATTTTGTACCATTTTGGTTACTGTGTTCTGTGAAGTGCTTAGACAACTTAAAAAGGAATGCAGATTAAGCTACTCTATTGGAACACAAACAAACAAACAAATAAAACCTTCGCATATCACTGTAAAGATCTGTCAAAGAGGAAAAATTCTGAATATCTGTTTATTAGCACACCTTGGAAAGTTTTCATTGTTTAAGTTGGCTTAGGTTACTAGTTACACGCATGTAAACCCACGGACTAAAAGATGGAAAGAAGTCTACTACTACCTTTCCTTAGCTATTTGAACAAGGCAGAAGGAAAATTTACCATACCATTCTGATACAAATGAGAGGATCTGATCCACTCTTGAAAGAAGTCTGCTGCTTGCCAAGGGATGTCACCAAGAGACTGCCAGGCCTCATACAGCCTAAGGACTATTATCCACTGCTGTTGTTTCATATGGGCACCAGTAATGCAGCCAGGAGCACTCTGAGGAGTGTCAAGAAGGATTTCAGAGCCCTGGGAACAGCAATAAAGAACTCAAGAGCGCAGGTAGTTTTTTCATTAGTCCTCCTGGTCAAAGGGAAGGGGATTGAAAGGATTAGTCAAACCTGGTGAATCAAAAGATGGTTACATGGCTTGTGCCACAGACAGGTTCAGCTATTTAGGCCATGGGACTCGCTTTGAGAAACCAGGTCTCCTGGGGGCTTCTGGGGTCCACCTGTCAGAGAAGGAGAAGAGCATCTTTGCTCATGGGTTTGCCAAGGTGTGAAGAGGGCTTTAAACCAGAGTTGCTTTTGGAGGTGAACCTCAATCCATCCTGATCCTCCCAGCTTGATGCCAGTGTCAGCGATCCCAGAGCTGGGAAAAGGGACATAGAATCATAGAATGGATTGGGTTGGAAGAGACCTCAAAGATCATCTAGTTCCAACCCCCTGCTATAAGCAGGGATGACACCCACTAGATCAGGTTGCCCAGGACCTCATCTAACCTGGTCGTGGACATCTCCAGTGATGCAACATCCACAACTTCTGTGGGCAACCTGTTCCAGGGCCTCACCACACTCTGAGTGAAGACTTTCCTCCTAACCTCTAATCTAAATCTCCCCTTTTAGTTTAAAATCAATTCTCCTTGTCCTGTCATTATATGATTGAGCAAAGAGTTGCTCTCCATCTTTTTTATAAGACCCCTTCAAGTACTGAAAGGTCGCAATCAGTTCAGCCCTGGGCTTTTGCTTCTGTAGGCTGAACAGCCCCAACTCTCTCAACCTTTCTTCATAGGAAAAGTGCTCCAGCCCCTTGATCATCTTTGTGGCCCTCCTCTGGACCTGCTCCAACAGCCCCACATCCTTCTTGTGCTGGGGGCCCCAGACCTGAATGCAGTGGTCCAAGTGGGGCCTCACAAGGGCAGAGTAGAGGGGGACAATTTCTTCCCTCCACCTGCTGGCCACCCCTCTGTTAATGCAGCCCAGGATGCAGTTGGCCTTCTGGGCTGCAAGCACACACTGCCAGCTCATGTCAAGCTTTTCATCCACCATGGGTCTTGGGTCATGGGTCAGCAGGAGAGCACCTGAAGGGCAGCAGAAAGGAATTCCAGCCACTGCAGCCAGTAAGTGAGTTTCAAATGTCTCTATGCTAACACACATAGCATGGGAAATAAGAGGAGTTAAAGATGTGTGCACACCTGCAAGGCTATGACCTCACTGGAGTTACAGACATGTGGTGACTGGAGTGTTGGAATGGAAGGACATGTGCTCTTCAGGAAGGACAGGCAGGGGAGATGAGGAGGGGGCATCACCCTCTAAGTCAGTGAGCAGCTGGAGTGCATGGACTCTGCCTGGGGATGGGTGAGGAGCTGACAGAGAGCTTGTGGGTCAGGAGTAAAGGCAGGACAGGGACAGGTGACGTTGTATTAGGGGTTCACTACAGGCCACCTGATCAGGAAGACCAAGTAGATGAGGCCCTCTGCAGACAGGTAGAAGCAGCCTCACATTCACCAGCACTGGGCCTCACAGGGGACTTCGACCACCATGGTATCTGTTGGAGGGACAGCACAGCAGGGCATAGGCAATCCAGGAGGTTCCTGGAATATATTAATGATAACTTCGTTCTCCAAGTGATAGAGGATCCAATGAGGAAAGGTGCTCTGCTGGACTTCATTCTCACCAACAAGGAGGAGCTGGTGGGGAATGTGAAGCTCAAGGGTAGCCTTGGCTGCATTGACCATGAAATGGTGCAGTTTTACGTTCAGAGCGCAGCAAGGAGTCAGCACAGCAAACTCACTACCCTGGACTTCAGGAGAGTGGACTTTGCCCTCTCCAAGGATCTGCTTGGTAGAGTACCATGGGACAAAGCCCTGGACGGAAGAGGGGCCAAAGAAAGCCTATTCAAGGATCACCTCCTTCAAGCTCAGGAGAGACGCATCCCAACAAAGAGGAAGTCAGGCAAAAACACCAGGAGGCCTACACGGATGAACAGGGAGATCCTGGCCAAACTCAAGCAAAAAGAGAAGGCCTACAGAGGGTGAAAGTAAGGACAGATAGCCTGGGATGAATACAGTGACATTGCCCAAGTATCCAGGGATCAGGGTAGGAACTCTCTTTGCTGGGTTAAAAACTGTCTGAGTGGCTGGGCCCAGAGAATAGTGGTGAACAGAGTGAAATCTGGCTGGCGACCAGTCACCAGAGGTGTTCCCCAGGGGTCAGTGTTGGGACCCATCCTCTTTAATATCATTTTTGATTAGCTGGATGAGGGAATTGAGCGCACCCTCAGTAAGTTCGCAGACGACACCTAGCTGGGGGGAAGTGTCGATCTGCTGGAGGGTAGGAAGGCCCAGCAGAGTGATCTAGACAGGATGGGTTAATGGACAGAGGTCAATGGGATGAGGTTCAACCTGGCTAAATGCCGGGTCCTGCTCTTTGGTCACAACGACCCCATGCAATGTTACAGGCTTGGGGGAGAGTGGTTCGAAAGCTGTGCAGAGGAAAATGTTCTGGGGGTGTTGATTGATGCTCGGCTGAACATGAGCTGGCAGTGTGCCCAGGTGGCCAAGAAGGCCAACGGCATCCTGGCTTGTATCAGGACAGTGTAGCCAGCAGGACCAGGGAGGTGTTCATTCCCCTGTACTCTGCTCTCGTGAGGCCGCACCTCAAGTACTGTGTTCAGTTTTGATACAAGAAGGACATTGAGGCCCCAGATCATGTCCAGAGAAGGACTATGAAGCTGCTGAAGGGCCTGGAACACAAGTCCTGTGAGGAGGGGCTGAGGGAACTCGGGTTGTTTAGTCTGGAGAAGAGGAAGCTCAGGGGAGACCTTATTGCTCTCTACAGCTACCTGAAAGGAAGGTGTGGAGAGCTGGGAATTGGCCTCTTCTCACAGGTAAGTAGTGATAGGACTAGAGGGAATGCCCTGAAGTTATGCCAGGGGAGGTTTAGGTTAGAAATTAGGAGACATTTCTTCTCAGAAAGAGTAGTCAGGCATTGGAATGGGTTGCCCAGGGAAGTGGTGGCATCCCCATCCCTAGGGGTGTTCAAGGAAAGGTTGGACCTGGTGATTAGGGATATGGTTTAGTGGGTGACACTGGTAGTAGGGTGATGGTTGGACCAGATGATCTTGAAGGTCTTTTCCAACCTTAATGATTCTATGATTCTATGATAAAAAAGGCTAAAGCCTTTTTAGATACAAATTTGTCCAGCGTTGTCAAGGGCAAAAAGAAAGGCTTCTGTAGGTATGTCAGTAATAAAAGGAAGACTAGGGAAATTGTGGGCCATCTCTGGATCGAAATGGGAGAAAAGTTACCTGGGATTTGGAGAAGGCTGAGGTATTCAATGACTTTTTGGCCTCCGTCTTCACCAGAAAAAGCACTAGCCACATAGCCCAAGACGCAGAATGCGGCGGGGAATGGGAGAATGATGAACTGAATGAGAAGATCAGGTTTGAGATCACCTAAGGAACCTAAAGATGCACGAGACCATGGGGCCTGATGAAATCCATCTGAGGATTCTGACAGAAGAGACAGATGAAGTTGCTAAGCCACTGTCCTTCATAACTGAGAAGTTGTGGCACTGACTGAAAGAGGGGAAATATAACCCCCATTTTTAAAAAGGAAAAAAAAATATCAGGGAACACTTCCTCCTAGAAACTATGCTAAGGCACATGGAAAACAAGGAGGTGTTTGGTGACATCCAACATGGATTCAATACGGGCAAATCGTGCCTGACAAATCTGGTGGCCTTCTATGATGGGGTCTCCGCACTGGTGGATAAGGGAAGAGCAACTGACATCATCTACCTGGACCCATTGAAAGCATTAGACACTGTCCTGCATGATAACCCTGTCTCTAAATTGGAGAGACATGGATTTGACAGATGAACCACTTGGTGGATAAGGAATTGGCTGAATGGTCACATTCAAAGAGTTGCAGTCAACAGTTTGATGTCCACGTGGAGACCAGTTATGAGAGGTGTACCTGAGGGGACTGTATTGGGCACAGCACTGTTTAACATCTTTGAGGGTACACTCAGTCCCCCTCTCCATGTCACTGACAGAGTGGACCTTATAGAGGCCTTCCAGTATCTTAAGGGAGCCTACAGGAAAGCTGGAATGATCTTCTCTCAATTATGTTCTAGAAACTAACTTACATGGTATCTGGTCATTCACCTCTAGAATTTTCACTCTTATCTAAACTCTGAACTTAAATTCTAACATAGTTAACTTCTGTTTTTAGCACATGTTTATATTCCGTGTTCTTCAAGTAATGTTTCAGAATAATAATCCTGAAATTTTAATTTAGATACTGAATGTAGCAGTGATTAAATTACTTGTATCATACATCTGTATATATATCAAATTAAAAAAAAAAAAAAAGTTAACTGAGGTTGTACAACTGTAATCTCACTGACCTGTAATATTCTTTCACCACTTGTTTTCTATGTAAACTGGTTGCTCTTTCTCCTAGTGAGGACCCAAAATATCACAAAAAGACATGAGTGCAAATTCATGTCATTTTTCTATTTACCATTAAACAAAGAAATCATTCTAATCATTTGTTATTTCTTTTAAAAAAGCAACAAAAAGAAAACAACTTTACGCTCCTTCAAATCAGACAGAAATGGCTTTCAGGCCCTCTCAGGAGTACAACCTCTTCCACTTTAGAGGTGCTCTTAGCCTAAGTGTATTTCTCCACATTCAGCAGGAAGCCTTTTATATCTAAGTATATTCTCATTTTTGTTACTTATTTATCCTGCCAGGCAGGACCAGATGTCCTTTACATCCATACAAATGCCATTACATTCTAAATTAACCTTTCTGAAATTGTTAAAGTGTGTTCAGTACTAGAGGTGTACACCAGCTCCTCCGAAGGTGGCTGAATCATGGTTCCTTTTAGGACTCAATTATAAACTTCTATCACTTAAATACAAACAGTGACACTAAAATGTACATAGAAGTCTGCACTGCTTTTATTGAAAAATTAGATGCATATCTGAGGAGTGCACAAAACTTATTAATACAGACAGTTTGTTAGTTACCTCATGACCCTTGCATTGGTAAGACGTTAGTCTGAAAATGAAGCTGTGATCTCACCGTCTCACCTTTAGAAATCAAGTGGGAGGCAGACGAGTTACTACTGGTATTGGTACAGATTGCTTGCCAGTTTTATCAAAACCTACCTTTTTACCCCGTGTATGTTAACAGGTAAAAAAGACCAGTGGAATAGTACTGGCCAAAGGAGAAGGGCACACTGTGATGAGCAGCTACAGTGGGCATTTTCAAACTGAGTCATATTTACTTTCTTTGGAAACCTTAACTCTTTCCAAAGCCTTAAAACCTTCCAAATTTTACTGTTTCCTCATTTCCTGCCCTAAACTACCATATTTCTGCACAGAAGAACATCTATAAGATGAATGAAATTGGAAGTAATTGACAAGCTCACTTAAATGGAAGGACCTCACAAACTACCTCAGAAACTCCTGAAGGCTGCTTAAAATTATGTTATTAAATTACAAATTGTTACGTTTCAAGTCATAAGTCTGACCTCCAATGATGCATAATATTTCTTACATATTTCTTACAACTTTGCTTATGTTTGGCATTTTAATACAGCAAAATAAGTTGGGAAAAAAAAAAAAGAGAGAGAGAGAGAGGAAAAAAAAAAAAAAAACAGATCCCCTAGAAACTATGCTAAGGCACATGGAAAACAAGGAGGTGTTTGGTGACATCCAACATGGATTCAATACGGGCAAATCGTGCCTGACAAATCTGGTGGCCTTCTATGATGGGGTCTCCGCACTGGTGGATAAGGGAAGAGCAACTGACATCATCTACCTGGACCCATTGAAAGCATTAGACACTGTCCTGCATGATAACCTTGTCTCTAAATTGGAGAGACATGGATTTGACAGATGAACCACTTGGTGGATAAGGAATTGGCTGAATGGTCACATTCAAAGAGTTGCAGTCAACAGTTTGATGTCCACGTGGAGACCAGTTATGAGAGGTGTACCTGAGGGGACTGTATTGGGCACAGCACTGTTTAACATCTTTGCCAGTGACATGGACAGGGGGATTGAGTGCACTCTCAAAAAGTTTCCTGACGACACCAAGTTGTGTGGTGAGGTTGACATGCAGGGAGGAAAGGATGCCCATCCAGAGGGACTTTGACACACTTGAGAGCTGGGCGCTTGTCAACATCATGAACTTCAACAAGGCCACGTGCAAAGTCCTGTATCTGGATCAGAACAATGTAAAACATGAATACAGTCTGGCCACTGAGTGGATTGAGAGGAGCCCTGAGGAGAAAGACCTGTGGGTATTGGTGGACAAAAAATGAAAGTGAGCCAGCAATGTGTTCTTGCAGACAAGAAAGCAAATTGTATGCTGGTCTGTATCAAAAGTCATGTAGCTATCAGGTCAAGGGAGGTGATTCACCACCTCCACCCATCTCTTGCGAGACCCTACATCAAGCACTGTGTTCAGCTTCTGCATAAGAAGGGCATGCACGTATTGGAGCAAGTCTACAGGAGGGTAAGACTAATAATCAAAGGGCTGTAACACCTCTGCTATGAAGACAGGCGGAGGGAGTTGGGGTTATTCAATCTGGAGAAGAGAATGCTCCAAGGAGACCTTACGGCAGGCTTCCAGTATCTAAAGGGAGCCTACAGAAAAGCTGGGTAGGGACTCTTTGTCAGGGAGTATAGTGATAGGACAAGGGGCAATTTTTTAAACTAAAAAACTTTAAACTAAAAGCTAAAAACTTTAAACTTTAAACTAAACTAAAAAAAAAATAAAAAAATAAAGTTGTTTGGAAGAAATTCTTTACTCAGTGGGTAGTGACGTACTGGAACAGGTTGCCCAGAGATGCTGTGGATGCCCCATTCCTGGAAGTGTTCAAAGCCAGGTTGGATGGGGCTTTGACCAATCTGGTCTTATTGGATGTGTGTTATACGGGGGGTTGGAATTAGATGATTTTTAAGGTCACTTCAAACCCAAAACATTCTGTGATTCTATATACAAAAGGAGCAAAATATGCAAGTTAAGTACAGAATATACAAGATGTGCAGACCTGTCACAGGAGAATCAGCAGTCTGTTTTCTGCACCATAAAGTGAAGTCAGCTCAGTGACACCCTTAAGTGTCTTCCTTAACTTTATAAAAAGTTCTTTTCACAGAGTATATCAGGGATTTTTCTCTTTATTGGTGATATGAAGAATTCATTCCACATTTTTGGTCTGTTCAGGGTTTTACATACTTTGATATCACCACCCACTTCTTCTGAGACTCACGTTCTCACCACAGATATCTGCATTTAAATTTTGATACATATGAAGGCAGATTATACTTCTTCTAAGGGGATATTTAGTGTGTTTCTCAGTAAACTTTTCCAGTGTTAAACATTTTCTTCAGCTGAAACCCGTTTCACAGCCCCAAAGTTTAGATCTGCTGAATGCCTTTGTAATCACACAAGATCTCCAGATTGCACCTCACATTTCCTTCATCACCCGTGGTCTATCGTATGCTAATTTAATTAACAAGATTTTCAAGTTTTCTATTTCATTAATATATAGAATTTTACCAAAAAACAAATATATGTGTCCTGCCATCTAAATCTTTCTCACTGAATACGTCTGGATGATTGTAACAGGACCACAACACTAATAGCATGGTGGCTTTTTCTAGGTCTTTATCTACAAAAACTTCCCAAATAAACTAAGTGATTTCTTAACTAAAGTTTTACAATCACAGAATATCCAGAGTTGGAAGGGACCCACAAGAATCATTGAGACCAACTCCTGACTCCACACAAGAGCACCCCAAAATTAAACCATGTCTGAGAGCATTGTCCAAACATTTCCTGAACTCCAGCAGGCTTGGTGTCATGACCAATGCCCTGGAGTTTGTTCCAGTGTATGACTACCCTCCCAGTGAAGACTCCTTTCCTAACACCCAGCCTGACTCTCCCCCATCCCAGCTCCACACCATTCCCTCAGGTACTGTTGCTGTCCCCAGAGAGCAGAGCTCAGCGCCTGCCCCTCTGCTTCCCCTGTGAGGGAGCTGCAGGCCACCAGTAGGCCTCCACTCAGCCTGCTCTGCTCTGGGCTGAAAAAACCTCAGCTGCTTCTCATGTGTCTTCCTCCCTATACACTTCACCCTCTTCGTAATCTTCCTTTGGACACTCTCTAATTATGTCTTTCTTATATTGTGGTGCCCAAAACTGCACACAGTACTTGAGGTGAGGCTGCACCAACACAGAACAGAGTAGGACAATCACTTCCCTCGGCCAGCTATCAATACCATGCTTGATACACTCCAGGATTCGGCTGGTTCTCCTAGCTGCGAAGGCAGACTGTTGACTCATATTTAACTTGCCGTAGACCAGAACCCCCAGATCCCTTTCTGTGAGGCTGCTTTCCAGCTTCTTGTCCTGCAGACCTTAATTACAGCCAGTGTTGCCGCTTACCAGGTATAGAAGCTAGCACTTTCTCTTGTTAAACTTCATGTGGTTGATGGCTGCTCAGCCCTCTAGTCTGTATGGGCATTCTGCAAGGCTTTCTGCCCTTGAGTAAGTCCAGAATTCCTCCCAGTTTAGCATCATCTGCAAACTTAGTATACCTTCAAGTCCTGCATTCAAGTCATTGAGAATGAAAGGCATGCAATTACCAGGGTCTTCTTTCTTGTGCTTCTTGAAAATTTGGACATTTGCCAGTTCCCAGTCAACTGGGACTTCTCCAGATTCCCAAGACAGGTGAAAAATAATTGAGAGATGTTTCAAGATGACAATAGCCATCTCTTTCAGTACTCTAGGATGAATCCCATTGGGCCCCTTAGATTTATACGCTTTAAGCTGGAGCAGCAAATCAAACACAAGTTCAAAGCTGGCTGGGAGTTTATTGTTCCCACAGTCACAGTCCACCAATTCAAGTGTCTGGGGTTCCAAGACCCATCATCAATGTTGTAGACAGTGGTGAAGGAGGCACTTTATACTCAAAAAGATCAATTTCAGGAAGCTAAAATGTAGAGTCAATCACATGCTCCATGGAGAAAACTCAAAACTCTGAGGGCAGTTAGAACAGGAAGAAAAAGTTTTTGTGTACATCCTTCCTCCTACACACAATGTCATTGCTCCCAGGTGTTTTCTACACTGTGACATACTTCCCATTCCTATCCATTCCTCAGAAAATTGCTTTCTCTTGTGTCCCACCCTTGAAGGCTGGAGTGGCTGCTCCTGCTCCTCACTGCCATCTTTCACTCCCTCTGTAGTTTTTTAGCTCTGAGAAGTGACTTTCTCTGTTTCTCTTTCTTTGCTTTCTACATCCTTCTCCTACTCCTGTCAGCATGGTCTATTCTCCCCAAGGCAATTAGCAATCTCCCTTCCTTCACTAATTCACCCATTCTCTTCTTATAGAAATGCTGAATGGACCCAGAGTTCAACAAGCCACTAACATAATATGTCACAGTGGTCTTCTGCTCTGTCTTTAAAAGAGCCAAGCTGGAATAAGCTATTTATTATTCAAATACTACTTAATATGACAACCCTATCCAAACCATATTTTTTTCTGTTTGGGAAATCAGGCATATCACACTCAAGGTTGTAAGTTTATCCACAAAATCTGCAAGCTGATTTAAAAATAGGAAGCTCATTATTACTTCCATAGCAGTTGGTGTTGTCCATTGCTCAATTATCTATTATTTGCATTTTAGTGAAAACCTAATGTAGGAACACTGAGGAAAGCATTGTGGCAAGGAGACAACTCTAGGGCAGTTTGCAAAGTCATCCTTGGAACTGGCATGCAAAGTTATCCTGGATGAACTGCTGTACCACTGTACGCTTTCAGGCCTACTACAGGGTTTCCATTGCTCCTCACAAATGAATGCTAAAGTTTGAACATATTTTATTAATTATTTTCAAAACTGGAACTTTTTTTTTTTTTTTTGTCATTGGACCTGCTGTTTTCCTAAAGTCATATCTCTTTCTTTTCATTTGAACAGATCATTTGATGAGTTTTTTAAGAATTTTAGTGAGAATATCTCAATGGAAAGAGATGGAAAATCCTCAGCTGTCATAAGGACTTGGAGCTACATGCAAAGGAGAGATGTTTTGCCTCCTTTCACTATACTTCAGGTGCTTACCTGCAGTCATACAGAGGGGCCACTTTCTAGATTCACTGGAAATGCTGAGCTCCCCAAAAGAGCTGGGAAATGACTATCTTATCAGAAACAAAGGAATACCTTTGCAAGAGGATTTACAAGTCTTCCACCTATTCTGCTTTTATAAAAAACAAGGGACAGTTTTTCTATGAGAAGAACAATTATACTATGAGATGAGCTTTACAATCTCATGTGCGGAATATGGAAATAGGTATAACCAAGTACATTCTGCTGAAAATTACAAATGCTTTCTTTCCGTGTAGCACTTTAAAAAATAACTAAATATTAACAGTTGCAATTTGGAATTCTTTTACAAAATTGCCAACACCCCAACAAAACCACCTTTCTTTCCCCAACCAGAATTCTACCTTCAAACCTCTCTGTAATGAGAATTTCTTCCAAATGTGAATTAATTTCTTATACTGCTATAGCACTATACCATATCATAATGACTTTCAGGTTAGATTTTATTAGAGTATGGGAGGAAATAGTCCAAACCACAGCAGACGAAAAAAGTTCATTTTGGGAAATATTTTGGTCAATAATTTATAGTAATTTTGAATAAGAAATTTTAAGCAGACTTAAAATAAAATTCTTTTTTTGAGTTACATCTTCTGCACCCTACCATAACTACTACGTAGAAAAGGAAAAAAAAAATAGTGAGTTCCTTGCTGGCTCATTTTTACCTTTCCTATTTTCAGTACCCCAAGGAACTGAAGTTCTACTCTATTACATATTTAAAGATGCATATTTATTCAAAAAGCTCCATAAAGTATAAATCAATACAGGGTCAGGCTTAATTCAGCACTTTTGTTAAGGTCAAAGGAATATTGCTGATACTTTATTTTTAATGTTTGCATTGAAATATATCCAGTGTCCTTATCCAGTGTTCAACTACATAAACAGCAGACTTAACAGAATTTTCAAGCCCTTCGGTTATGAATTGAACTTCTGAATACTAAATTAACCATTACAATGACTATTGCAATAAATATGTCTATAAAAGAAAAGACTGTTCTTGATTAATAGATAAAACAAGCTAAATTGACTTTTTTTCTTAATTTGTTTTCTTCATATTAATCTTATTAAAAATATCTCTGAATTTAATTAAGATTTAACACAGAAATTGTGTTTGGTAATTGACTTAATTTTTTTACTAATTGCTTACTTATTAAAAACTCATTTTCCAAGTACACTGCTCATTACTAAAGAATAATAATTCTAGTGAAGAAAATATTAATCTTTTTACTGGGGATATTTTTTCTTTTTAATTTAGTAAGGCAAATATTTTTTAATCATATCTAAGTTGGTATTATTATCATCAACCCTGTTCTCTTACTTCTTGTATTTAACTACCAGAATATTATACTTCATTGAAAAGCAGTGCAGAAGCCAATAACAAAATTATGTTGTTAGAAAATTTGCCTTTGCTTAAACAAAAACTACCAGCTATAAATGCCTGTATGCTTAATTGCATAACAGTATTTACTAGAACAAATTAGAATATTGCGTTTCTTTTCAATTAGAATGTTTTATGATCACCACCTATTCATTTTTTTCTTTTGTTTTGCTTATTTTTGTTCTTATTTTTGTTTGTTTGTATCATTTGTGATTATTAATTTTTTTAATTATTTCCATAATGTTGATTCCATTAGGACATCCTGTTCATCAGTAATTTATCTTGTGGAAAAAATACTCACAAACAAATCTGTGAGTGAAAAAGAAGCGAAGCAAATGTTAGAGACACTGAAAATCTTTCGCTGTGTAATAATTATATTTTCTACAATATGGGGCAAAATTGAATCTTTTTTCTTTTCAGCTGATGAGAACAGGAAAAATATCCTTTTCATATTTAATATCTGAAAATTCAGTCCTGAAAAATTCATATCTACCATACAATATGTAGCATAAAGCTACTGAAATATTAAAAGAGTGAAAAACATAGATAAACCCATGCGGAAAAAAACATGTCATACAACTATACAAATTGAACAGAAGGCCAAAGCCATTTTGTATGTTTTATTTTATTTTAAAGAACATAGGATAAATGTATCAGAGAGATTACAAGCAATGTGTAGGAGTACTCTTCAATGTGACATTCACGTACTTTGAATGTCACAGATCTACAGGTGATCTTTATTCTGATAACATGCAAACCACTTACGAAGGCCTTCTGTGGCCTTCCAATTGTTTACAGAAAAGTCATTATTGCAAGGTCAGTCTTACATATTTACGATCCTGATTATCTCTTTTTACATTGCTTTTGTTAGTATAATGTGCAAATTCGGTGCAT
>NC_089912.1:12881772-12939272 GCF_040182565.1 Anser cygnoides | reverse complement strand
AAAGTTCTGGTAACTAATACCCATGAAGGTCAATGAGACATTCCTGATGTCCCTCCATAGTTTATCTCAGACATTACTCTAAACCCTTAGAAGATTATATTTTGCATTATCAAGGACATGCAAAATATTTCTGTTTCATGCAGCTAAGTCCCTACCTACACAGATAATTACCTACATCAGCTCTTGGAACAAGAGCTTTGTCATTGTCAATATTCCGATGTATAGTCATCTTGCTAATAGAGTAAATGTACTCACAAATAGAGCATTCTAATTCTGAGAATTTCCAAAGTTGTCAAGAATTTGCTTCCCAAACTCAAGCCTAGCAATTTACACTGTAACATAACTCTCTTTTCATTTTTCCAGGAAATAGATATATTGTGTGACACGATTTTTTTGTTGTTTGTTTGTTTTTTAACATGAATGTGATTTATTATCAGAGATCAGATTTTCATTTCATGAAAAAAAAATATTAATTTTGTAAGATTTTGTTCACTTGTTTTATAATAATATATCTAAATACTATATTTACACCAGGATACATTTAAGTTTGGCCTACATATATTTTATTTATTATTCATCTATGTTCTTTCATTCAGTGGTATATAATACTTATAGAAGATAGTACCCATTCTGTGTTAATTTTGGTCTCCTTTGAACAGAGCAAGAAAAACAACAAAAAAATAGATAAGTTGTTTGGGTCAGGGAGAATGCTATTAATCATTTACTGCTGTGAGAATCTTTCCAACAAGCAAACAAAGAAACATACTTCTCGTGTTTGGTCTCAGGCAAAAATATACCCAGAGACTATTGAAAGCAAAACTTCTCAGCATAATTTAAAAAAATAAAAATAATAATAAAGTAATTATTTGGCAACAAGTTCTAGATGCTGGCAAATATATTAATTAATAAAGTTTCAAATATCTAACCTGAATAAACTATACTCTTCTGGTCTTTTATTTGGCACATTCCTAAATTTTTCTTTGGTGGTGATGGTGGTGGTGGTGGTGGTGGTGGTGGTGGTTGTTGTTGTTGGTTTTGTTGTTGTTGTTGTTGTTGTTGTTGTTCTTCTTCTTCTTCTTCTTCTTCTTCTTTCTTCTCTGTGTTCTCCTTATTTTCCTTATTCTTCTTATTTTCCTTATTCTTCTCCTTATTCTCCTTATTCTTCTCCTCCTTTTCTGATATCAGCGGTGGTGATATCCTGCAGGCAGCTCAGCACCTCACAGATGCTCACTTACTCTCCACACTACGTATGGAGGAGACAATCAGAAAGATAAAAGAGAGCTTGTGGGTTGAGATACAGGTAAAGCAAAAGCATCTGTGCAAGCAAAACCAAAAAAAAAAAAAATCACTGCTTCCCATCAACAGCTAGATGTTCAGCCAGTTTCAGAAAAGCAGGGCCTTCATGTCATGTCGTAGAATCATAGAATATCCCAAGTTGGAAGGAACCCACTTGCCTCAAGTGGGATCCTCAAGGATGCCTCAAGGATCCTCAAGTCCAACTCCTGGCACCGCACAGGTCTACCCAGAAATTCAGACCATATGACTTAAGAGCACAGTCCAAATGCTTCTTAAACTCTGTCACGCTTGGTGCTGTGACTACGTTCCTGGGAAACCTGTTCCAGTGCGTGACCACCCTCTCAGTGAAGAACCTCTTCCTGATATCCAACCTGAACCTCCCCTGTCACAGCTTGACACCATTCCCGTGGGTCCTATCACGGGTGACTAAGGAGAATAGATTGGCACCTGCCCCTCCACTCCCCCTTGTGGGGAAGCTGTAGACTGTGATGAGGTCTCCCCTCAGCCTCCTCTTTTCCAGGCTGAACAGGCCAAGTGACCTCAGCTGCTCCTCATATGTCTTCCCCTCTAAGCCCTTCACCATCTTTGTAGCCCTTCTCTGGACCCTCTCCAGTAGTTTCACATCCTTTTTCTATTGTGGTGCCCAGAACTGCGCACAGCACTCGAGGTGAGGCCGCACCAATCACTTTCCATATGTACTGCGGTGGAAAGATGTCATCACTTTGAAAGTGTCCCACTCCCCACCCATTTCTTTCCCCTAAGCTTTCACTACTGAACATGAGGCCATATGGTATGGGACATCCCTTTGGCCAGTTTGAGTGAGCTGTCCTGGCTGTGCCCCTTCCCTAGCTCTGAATTAGCAGCAGAGTTGAAAGAGCTAGACAGAGAAATGTGCTTTCCTCAAATCAGCTGTGATGATTACAGTACTTTTGATCAAAAGTTCAACATTTGTTTAACAGTCATTCAACTGTATCAACAGTTAAACATAACTAGGAAATAGCTTTGTTTCCTTAAGCTTCAAGTCAGATCCTTACAATAGCTTCAGGTGGAAGTTTTCCCAGCAGTATGATGAAAAAAGAAAAGGAATGAATTGGAAGTAGGAATTTACTGCTGATTCACATTATCCAGGCAAAGCTCTGAATCACAGAAAATGCTCCCTTGCCTTTCACATGTCCCCAAAGTCTATCTCCTGATGAAAATTTTTCTTTAAAAAAAAATGTATATATATATATAAAAATAAATAACAATATTTATCAGTGAACTGACATTCTACCATGAATTAAGACACATCTGATTCTTTTCTAACTAAGAAAAGTGCTTGAAGAAAAACAATAAAATAAAATAAAATAAAATAAAATAAAATAAAATAAAATAAAATAAAATAAAATAAAATCTGTAATGGCACTTGATTATTTTTATGCATTAAAGAGCTTTATATAACAAACTAAGATGTGCTAAATGTACACATTTTTCTTCCATCAGAGAGAAAAAAAAATACAATAATGATACCAGGTGTTTTTTGTTCTTATTGTTTGTTTGTTTAAATTTATAAGAGCTGTTTCAATTCACTGAGTCTGCAGGTATTAAAATCTAAAAAGAGCTGCATATCTTCTTGTCACTTTTTGGGGAATGGTCCAATACCCTTCATTCCTGTGGTGAAGGTCTTCTGCTCTAGGCAGAAACACCTGTGAAGGCAAGAAGGAAACAGTACTTCCTATCATGAGTTCAGGGCACAGTGTCTGTCTTCTGTCTTCTGTCCTTGGGGGGGGGGGGAGGGATAAATAAAAATAAATATAATTATAAAAATAATTAATAATTAATAATAATAAAAACAGTGAAATGTTTCCTTCTTCCTAATATTTTGTAGGTTTATTTAAACAGTTGAAATAAAGTTGAAAGTATGAATGGCATTTATTGTAGAGAATACATTAATGAGGGGGTAAAATTAAAAAATCTTATTGGGATATTTAATTAATTATTTTTTCGAGTATCTTGTACACTGAAATCAATGTAAATTCATTGGAATAATTGAGCTAGTCTTGGTCTGTGAGGTTTTTCACAGAAGCATTCCAATAAATTAGCACTTTGGAGACTGCTGATTAACATGCATTTCCAAATAATTAAAATTAATTCATTGACTCTTTGGTTATCCTTGCTACTTTTTTGAAACCTTGGTTTCTGAGCCCACTTATTATGCATTCCCCATTTCCAAAACAAAACACCCTCTTGCAAAAAAATACTTTGCCATGTACAGAATAGACACCTGTGTTATTTATGTTTTTTGTAAGAATATGGAGCAGGGACGAATGAAATGAAAAACAGATATAAAAAATTCATAGACTATGTTGTGGTTGACAATGTATTTTATTTCTAGATATATATATATTTTTTCATATTAATATAAAAAATGCAAACTGTTGTTTTAGGCTTTTTAATGATCATTTTATAACATATTTTAAATCTCTTGGCTTAGATATCTCAACAATTATTGTTATATATGGCTCTGTGATTATTCAGTAAAAATTAATATCTATATCATTTTTCATTATATTTTGTATTTGTTCTTCAGAAAAAAAAATATATATATATATAAGCTAACAAATTTATTGAAGGACTGTTTACAAAAACATATAGGAGGTGTCTTCCATATATATAATCTACTTATACTTGCATATAATATAAGTTATAAATAGAAATGTCCACAACAGAAACCTGACCAAATTGATTTCACACATTCTGTCAGGGAACACAAGCCATATACATAAGGAAAACACAATAAAAACTAACATAACTCCAAGCATGAAACTCACCTGATAAGACTCAAATCAACCCCCCCTCTTTGAAGAAAAAATATAATCTTAAGCCATCATGTGTATTTGAAGTGACAAGCCTCTGGAAACAAAAACATTAACCATTCATGGCCAGAGTAAATGGCTATAAACGAAATGTTTGCAACAATTTTATTGTCAACTTTGTCATTTCTGTCAGTAACTTCAATTTCTGTAAAGTTAAAATATTTGTGAAAGTCTGGAAGGAGTATTGAAGCAGTATACATTTCCATAAAATAAACATACCTGTTATTTAAAAGAAAATAATCCAAGATAAAAATTCTATAGGGCCTTTTCTCTGCCACAAATGTTATCTCTACATAAAGCAAATATTGTGTAACCAAGTTATGTATACAGTAATGAGTGTTTTTCTCCATATTCACATTAACACCATCCTGAAATCTCAGAATTTCAAAGCCAGCCTGACATAGTTCCAATAGCACTTTATAATTCTCAATAAATATTATCTCTGTGTGTCTCATTATTATTATTATTTTATTTCATTTCTGCAAAGCTGTTGGCATTGTTATTGATAGGAGACAGATAACTCTTTGTCCATTTTAGGAGTATTTTTCCCACACTTGTCTTAACAGATATTTATCCAGCCACTGCATTTGATTAGATCTAACAAGTTGTTTAACTTGTTATTAATCTGTGTGAGGTATCTCTTACAAAGGACACTCATTGATCTCACCGCTTGCACAAGTATTTAGCTAGTTTATGGCAGACCAGATCCAGAGATTTAAAACCTGAGGCTTTGTCAGAAAGGAGGAATTTCTCATCCATATGTGGAGGAAAGCCCTTGTCATCTGTCCAAGACAAGTGTTAGTATTATCAAATACTCTAATATGAACTGGATTAAGAAACACTCATGTAAGCCTGTGGGCAAATGCTCTTACATTAGCATAGGTAACTAGTATTTGTCCCTACTCCAAATAGTCACCGTCCCACAATTTTTACAAGCATTAATAAAAATGATAAAACTATGGATGAAAATGAAACAATTAGCACTTATCCCACTGGTCTCTGACTCAAGGGACTAAAACCTTGTGTATCCAGTGTTCTGTAGGCACCAGATGGCAGGATGCTAATAGTACTTTTTCTAATGATATTTCAAATGGAGTGCTCTCCTTTTAAGCAGTATAGCAATGATCTTTATCCCATTGTTTTCTTTCTCAAATCTTAAACAAAAACAAAGAAGTTTCATGCTTAGCTTTTTGTTAATTCATTTCATAAGGTTACTACTTCCTTCATACATGGTTTTTCATCGCGGTGCTTCTAAAAGTGCTGTGTTGCAATATATATATATGGCTGCCAATGGTAAATTGGAAAAGAAATGCCTTTTCAAGAAACTGAATACATTTCTTTATTGTTGTTGTTGTTTTCTAGATAGGAAGTTAAGAGAGCCAAACACATTGTTTTGAGTCCATTTCCATATAATCCCTGCTAAAATCTGTCAGTTCCGCTGATACCTTTAAATACATCATCTGAAATTGTGAACACTTTATGTCTGAGCATGCTCTGCATAATCATTATTCAATGAGAAAACAATTAGAAGAGTAAAGCTCTCTTTACTGTAATCATTTAGAATAATGTGAAGTAAATAAATTTAATTTAAATGATAATCCTAATTTTTACATTTTCTTAGCTCACAAGAATGTCAAGACTTATGGAGACCTGGTCCTTTTCCTGGTCCTTTTTTTTTTTTTTTTTTTCTTTTAAGTTCTGAACTTCCAAACTTTTCTCGACTTTCAGAAGAAGTTATATTAGCATAAATATATATATGTATACACATTGTCCAGAAATAAATCAAAATTAAAAAGCTGTAAAGTGGCATTCTACTCTACTATTCTATTACAGAAGTCAATGGAATTCTGTCATTCAGTAATTCTTAATTGGTTTCTATACGTGATTATATTTAATGATTTGACCCTTTGGACACCACAGAGCAGAGCTGTGTGGCTGGAATGTTGGAGGGAAGGGATGTCATACAAAGAGCCTTGGGGAAGAGGGACCACATGAACCTGATAAAGTTTAACAAGGACAAATGCAATGTCCTGTACCTGGATCAGAACAATGAAAAACATGAGTAAAGGCTGGCCAATAAGAGGATTGAAAGGAGACCCAAGGAGAAGGACTTGGGGGTATTGGTGGACAAAAAATGAATATGAGCCAGCAATGTGCTTTTGCAGCCCAGGAACCCAACTGTGTCCTGGGCGGCACCAAAAGAAGCATGGCCAGCCGGGCAAGGCAGGTGTTTGTCCCCTCCTACTCTGCTCTCATGAGACCCTACCTAGAATACTGTGTTCAGCTCTGAGGCCCCCAGCACAAGAAGGATATGGACATATTAGAATGAGTCCAGAGGAGGGCCTCGAGGATGATCAGAGAGCTGGAACACCTTCTTTACAAAGAAAGGCTGAGTGAGTTGCGGTTGTACATCCTGGAGAAGAGAAGGCTCCAAGGAGACCTTTACAACATTCCAGTACTTAAAGGGGGGCTACAGGAAAGCTGAGGAGAGACTCTTTATCAGGGAGTACATTGAGTTTTAGACTAAAAGAGGCTGGATTAGATATTTGGAAGAAATTCTTTACTCAGTGGGTAATGAGGCACTGGAACATTTTGCTCAGAAAATCTGTGGATATCCCAGCCCTGGAAGTGTTAAGGCCAGGCTGGATGGGGCTTTGAGCAAGTTGATCTAGCGCAAGGTGTCCCATAACAAGGTGTTGGAGTAGATGATATTTAAAGTCCCTTCCAACCCAAACTTTTCTATACTTCTATGATTCTGAGGTTCTAAAAAATTTAACGTTGTTTAGATGCCATTTACAGATACCTGGTCTTCTGACCATTTTCCAAGTAAAACTTACTTAGTTTTGGAAAATAATAAGATAAATTAAAATTAAATTTAATATCACAGAGGATGTATTGAACTTATTACCATTTCAAAAAAATATAAAAGTGGAATATCTGAATGTTTTTAAACAATTCAATCTTTTTTATATCTGGTCACTAAAATAGAGAAAGCTTTCATCTTCCAACAAAGCAATAAATGTAGCAAGCATACTGAAATTATTATGCTCAAATGAAAATAAAAATAAAAACAAAAATAAAAATGTGGCAATATGTGTACATATGTGTATATTTATAGCAGCAGAGACAGTAGTGATATTTATAAGTAAGAGTTTCCTTAGTACTTTGATGTATTCTCCCTTTTTCTGACAAACACATTTGAGGGAAAAATTATGTCCATCTAGATAGTATTCCACATTTAATGTTGTGAATTCGGATGCCATTTACTTATGATGTTAATCTGTTTTACTCATTATGCTATTGATATCACTGATAATTCTACATTCAGAAAGCTATTTCCTGCAGTCATGACTCACCCAAGCCTCCACTACCTTCATTGCAAACTTTCTCTCTCTGCAAGATCCCCACATGGTCTGAACAAAATTTACCTGCTAGTGTGATCCACACATTGAAATATCCACCCATCAACTTTACAATTATTTCCATTACATTTTTTGTCAGTTACAACCATGAACAAGGCTTCATAAAATCACTTGTCCAAATCCTCACAGAATTTCCAATGGGAAGACAAAGGTCACATTTGTCCTCTTATTACAGATAGTATACTACTTATTAAAAATATGCAGTCACCTGTCAGGTCTGTGCTGACCTATGTCTTTATGGAATATGTTGAGATAATAAAACATTGCAATAATGTGCTTTCCTCTGGAGAAAAGATGCTGCTGTTCCTGGTAAGAAATAATTGGTCCATAGCATATAAAGTCAACATATGAACTTAATGGAGTGTAAAGAAGGTGGTATTTCTCATAAAAAAAGTATATTATCCATTTAAACAGCTTTCAATCTTACACCTAAACTAGAATTTACACAAATTTTAGAAAAGGGGAGCCAGATGTCAATGGATTAGCTTGCCTGTATAATTCTAATAACAAAGTGCATTAAATTTTTAAATGACTGTAGAAGGAAAAATAATGTCCTACATCCATCCCTTTAAAAACTACAAAGCCAAGTGAAACAAATGACTAATTTTTGTTAATGGTATCTCCTACCATTTTCAGGTATTCACTCTGTTTATTTATTACATGGTTTATATAGTGTAATTATTTTACAGAGTAGCTAACATTAAATAATGAAATTCCTATCTTAAAATTAAGGCTGTGTGAATCCCATTTATTACATATATTTATTAACATTTTAGTTTTGTTTTGCTTTAACATATGCATAGGCACATGTAGACTATATATATTGGAACTTTCCACATATAAAGTGACTTTTAAAAGAATCTGAGGGTTTGTTGCTCTAGTAATGTAAAAGTAATGCAGAGTAAAGTTTCTTACTCTTTGTAAGTATACCAAACTGACTTCTGATGTGACAGGGAAACAAGAGTCAAAATTTACTAGATGGACATTTAGTGTTCTTACTTTGCTAATGTTTTTGTTTGTTTGTTTGTTTACTTTGATACAAGTAGTCCTGGAAAGAATAATAATTCTTGTATCAGCCTGTCCTGAGAGGACAGGAAAATGGAAAATTTGAACGTAATGTCATCTGTATTGCTTCATGCTGCTAGTCCAAGATGGGGCACGAATCTTTCTGCCCAAACTTAGTTCTTAGTTGAACTAAGTTGAACTAAGAACTAAGACACATATAGTCTGAGATAAATAGCAATTACAAAGACAAAGCACTTGGAGCTTTCTTCACAAACACATGCAGAGATGTGTTTATGAAGAGTACTCAGGAGGTATTGAGGTATTTCTCCTGAGATTACTTAAAGAGAAAATAATGACCACTAGGGTTTAAATCAATTATGGCAATACTCCTGAGATTCCCATTCCCCAAAGTTCAGTATATTCAACAAACCCAAGTAAAAAAACCTAGGAACTGTATATATTACATGTAACTCTAAATTTTAGTTCACTTACTGTCCATTTCTCTCCTTCATCCTTTCATAAAATAAAAAATAATAAATATCAAAACAGCTCATTTTTGTTTGCTTTCACATTAATATCTGTTATCAATTCTGTAATCACATCTCAGGCAATGTGGGTGAGATGACTTATGTCTTCTATTGTCAAAACAAGTCTTCTCTCATCTGCATGGGCTGTTTCTCTCAGAGCTTACTGGGGAAATTCTGACATAAGAGGAACCTAGGATGGAGATGCTTGGAATCATCTGGAATTTCTAAGCTGAAGCATGATATATTTTACAGTAAATTGTACTTTAATTAACTACATAGAATATGTACTAAAGTTCACTAATTTATTTACTTTGTCTAAATGAAATAATTCTGCTGAGGTTAACATTCATTTTAACTGAAATTCTGTGCATGGAATTTACTAAAATGTATTTTGAATAAGCATAATATGCTGCCTATCATAAAAAGTTTTAATTTATCGGGCATGTGTCACTATATTTTTAATTAGTTGTATAGAAATGAACCAAGAAATTGGAGAATTAGGAGTTAAATAGCAAAACAGTTTTCTGTGGAAAGTTACTTCCATAAGACTGTGTTTTAAGGAAAGCATGTGTTGGGTAGCATTTCAGCACATAAGACTTCAGACAAACAAAAAAATACTATATTAACTTGAATAATAATATTGGGAATAGTATTTGAATATGCATGCTTATCATTAATGTTTTTTTTTTTTTCCAACTGATTAGATGTTACAGGACAGGTTTACCTGTTGTTGCATAGACTTGTTAGTTTTAATGGGCCTGGCTAAATTCTTTTTTTCAAAAGAAAGCCTTGCTGACTATACATCCCAAAGGAATTTCAAGTCCAGTTTCAAATACACACTCATTCTAATGCCTCTTTTTCACTCCTTCTAACTTCAAAGGTGAAACAAAACAACACAAATGTCCAATGAGAGCAAGCAGTGACTCCAAATATTTATTTATTATGTTGGCAGTCTGAAACAGACTAGGATTAAGTTAATTTCATGCTATTGTGCACCGGAAGGGGACAGTGGAGGTTAAACATCATCCAGGACAAATGCTGAAGGTTATCAGCAGTGGTAGCAAAAGAAACTGTTGGGGACCTAGAGAAAAAGAACTCCAAAAATGGCATGTTTCTGTTAGCTGGAAAGACTGCGGCTAAACGATTCACTCCTTTAGTCTGCACTGTGCATTCAAAACAGAAGTTTTTCTGCTTGTTGATCACTGCACATCAAAATGCTTCTCACACCTAAAGCTAAAATGTTATGCATGAGGTTTACAGACAGATAATAAGTTGAAGAAGGTCAAAGCAGATGCTAGTATGTACACAAAAGCTTTTAAAACTTCAGGTTTTCAACTTTGTTGAACTTCTAACAAAAGAGATGGTCATTATAGTTACCACCTTTAAGGAAAAATAGTATTTTTAATAGAACAGTTTCTTTTATTATGTTATCAAATCCAATATGATTTTTGAACTAAATACCATTCTGTTGAAATTGATGTTTGCTACCTTGAAAACTTACTTAAATCACTGTTTAGATTGTTTTAAAGGTTTTCAGTTTTCTCAGTTTGACATGTGAATGTAGAATTGATTTATTTTTAAAAGAATTATATATTTAAAATTTAGATTTGAAAAAAAAATCTAAAATGATTAAAGAATACCAAAATGAATATTTATGATGTATCTTATGACATTTTTGTTTGTATTAACAGTACAAATTTTGCCAAAATTTAAAAATTTTGCTTTATTTTAGGGTAGGGGGATCCTGCATTTTTATTTTAACATTTAAAACTCTCATTGTGCAGGAAAGTCAGCTGTCTTCTCTCAATGTATTTGGAGAGAAAATATTCAGTAAGGAACTACTTACTGAATTACGTTGGTCAATACCAACTCAATAGTTTTGAGTACTGCATTCAACGCTGTTGCCCCCAGCAAAAGAAGGACATGGGCCTATTGGAGAGAGTCTAGAGGGGGAGTCCTCAAGGATGATCAGAGAGCTGGAGCACCTCTCCTATGAAGACAAGCTGAGAGAAGTGGAGTTGTTCAGCCTGGAGAAGAGAAGGCTCCGAGGAGACCTTATAGCAACCTTCCAGTATCTAAAGGGGGCTTACAGGAAAGCAGGGGAGGGACACTACCAGGGAATTTAGTGATAGAACAAGGCATAATGGTGTTACACTAAAAGAGGGTAGATTTAGATTATATATTTGGAAGAAATTCTTTACTCACTGGGTATGAGGGACTGGAACAAGTTGTCCAGAGAAGCCGTAAATGCCCCACCCCTGAAGGTGTACAAGGCCAGGTTAGATGGAGCTTTGAACAACTTGGAATTCCCTCTCTTGACTGTTCGTGGAGAAACTGAAGAACAAAGTTATGAATTTTGCCTAGTCATTTACACACAGGATTCTGGCTAAGTACAGAAGAAACCATAATTCACAATTGTACGCCATCTTCCAGATGGGAAGATAATTCTTATCCATTAAAAGGTCCAAAATCTCACTTGCTTTATTTTATTACAAACCAGGCCAAAAACTAGAAATCATGACTTTGTTTGTCTTTGTATTACAAGTTTAAATAATGGCAAGTTTTGAAGACATAGCAAAGCATAAAGAAATCAACTAAAAATAACAGCCAATATGCAAGTACATAGACGTGCACGATTTGTAGTACTCAACTCAGATTTGAATTCATGCCTGCTCTCTTCTATGAAAAATAATAAAACCTTTCTTTTGTCTTTGTTTCATTTGTTTATGTTAGATAAACTTATACTGAGTGAATCCTTGCTGTTGTCCTTGTCTTAGTCTCGTTTAGAGGCTCTCTTTTACATTATATCAGCATTGTAGAGTAAATAGCTTTAGAGGATTCTGAACAGAAGCAACTAATGAGCCATATTTACTCTGTAGAAATGAGAGCAGTCATCAGCATTCACTAAAGCAAAAAATTAATCATTTCAGTTTTGCAGAATCAATCTGCTGAAATCTGTATGTGATCACAATCTGGAAATGACCACAATTGTGCAATTGATGGAGTAATGCTGACTGTGCAAAGTAAAAAGTTCTGTGTATGTAGGAAAAGGTTTTGTTCAATGACCTTACAGAGGGAAAAAAAAAATCCATATTGTACTGAATGTCTGCTTGCTTGTCTTGGATAATTAAGCAAAAATCAGAATCTCCAAGCTATCTTCAACTAACCATTATTCAAGGCTAAAACTGAAGATTTGCCGTCTGGAAAGAATGCAACAGAAATATTCTTATTACTCCTGCAGAGTCAATGTCCTACCTTATTCTTAAAATCAAGGTACTGGCAAACACTTTGCACATCATTATAGCCATATGCAAACCTGGAATAGGGTATCTTTTGAAAGATTGTTGAGCTCTCCAATTCCCTTAGTCTCATTCATAACGCAGATGTCACTAACACTTCTGAAAAAGCAAAAAATATTTACGTCTCCTTAGGTAAAGGCCTAAATCTAAACATTTCTGTAATATCTTAGACTATAAATCCTGAGTGGCTGAAGTATATTAGTAGTATATTAATATTTCTAACTAAAAACTTGTAACCCCATTTAGTCCATTTTCTGAGCATTTTGGGTTAAATATTTTGCAAAATCGTTAGTTAAAACATGAAAGTGCTAAATGACGTGGATTTACCTGAGATGTTCATTTTTGTCCTGACTATATTGGTTTATGTGCCTGGAATAGTATCAACATCCTTCCTCTTCCCCACACATTTTGCTTTGTGTAAGTGACAAATTAATTAGTTTATTGAAAAAAAAAATGCATATTTTTAAAAACAGAAATTTCTTTCAAAATTACAGCATGAATATTTGCATAAGTATTTGAAACCTTAAAAACAAACAAACAAACAAACATAGCATGGCAATTAAAGATTTCCTTAAAGAAGCATAGGAAATCTCTTCAACACTGTTTATATTGCAGATACAGTATTCCAGTATATTTGACAGTGGTATTCATGACATGACACTACATGAACCACACTGATTTCTTCAGATCAAGGAACTTACAGTAAGATTTGATGTTTTGACTTATAACTTTTACAGAATCTTTTTCTATGTTCATGTATGGGGGACCATTTATCCCCTTATATAATTTGTCTTATGTCTTTTACACATTTGACAGCCCATGTGCAAGCTATACCTTATAAGGAAAAAGAAAAAGGAAAAGGAAAAGAAAAAGGAAAGAAAAAGAAAAGAAAAAGACCACAAAAAGCTTCTATTGTTAATGTACATGTAGCTATGTTGCTTGCAAAGTCAAGCTTGAACTTAGTTTCTCCCATAAAGCTTTTATCTTCTATCTACAGACCATGTTTCATTAATTTATAATGGTATTAGAGGGCTTAAAAAAGTGAAAACAAAAAAATCTACTCTTCTCCTGTAGATTACTGTAATGCAAAGACAATGCTGCATCTGTTCTAATTGCAGATGGACCGACTCAGGACCAACTCAAGACCAACTGTAGTCAGGCCAAACTGCTCAAATAGTTATGTATACCAGCTATCATCATTTTGATGTCTTTAGATCTTTTTCATTTGAGTAGTCAGCAAACTTACAAGGGCAAATGCACTAGCACTATACCAGAAGCTGAATATCCTTGATCACATTTCAACCTGGTCCTTGAAATCACATAGCTTTCACATAATTACCCGTCAGTGAAATGTGGCATTGATTTGTCCTTTTAAAGTATTTATCTTCTATCTTCCAAGCTCCCTTTTAAAATTGAATGAGATATAGTTGTGACATGGTTTCAAAGTGAAGAAATGTTAATCTCTCTTCAATCCTGTTTTATTTGCTTTATTCAAATGTATGTATTTTCCACATTTTTTTCATATTGTTTTTGAGGGAGACAAAGACATAAAAAAAAGTCTCAGACCATAGTTTCAGTGATTAAAGAGGTTAACAATCAATTCCAGAGAGACCCTGAATATGATGCAGAGTTATTTACAAAGTTAGTTTATCTGTTAGCAGTTACGATGTCAAACACAGGAGGACTTCTTTGTCTACACGGTACTTTTCTACATGTTCAAAGGAGAGCAGTATTTCAAACTAGCAACCATAATTTATTATTGTGTGATTAATGTAATGTATTATATTTTAAACATCCCTAAATTTTCCATCAACTCTGTCATGTTCAGAGATATTCTTTATATTTGCTTTGAGGTTCAGTTATCTTTTATTCATTTGTTAAACATGCTTAATGGTAAACATTTCGAATACTTACCTTTATGTTCCAAAACTTTTCCTGTATGTGTAATATTCAAAAGTATGACCCACAATGTAGTTCGTATTAGTTTTAGCTGATGAATCTTACAGGAAAAATAGTTTCCAGCAAGATACCTAAGATACATCAGAACCTCTAAATCTTTGTTAGTTAGTATTGTTTCTGGTTTCAACTCACAATTCAGTCCATATTTCTTCACATTCTTTCACAGTGTTTATTAAACAACCAAAGATTTAGCACCTCTCAAGCATTTTATTCTCCTTTGAATATGTATGTGTATGGTCCTCACATGATGGAGCTGAGGCACATTAAAAAAAAAAAAAGTAATGTTATGCTCACGGAGTGACTGCATCTGTGGTGGTTTTACTCGGGTGGGTGGCCGAGCTCCACCACAACCGCTCTCTCACTCCCCCTCCTCAAAAAGGAACGGGAAGAAAATACGATGAAAAGGGCTCAAGGATTGAGATAAGGACGAGGAGATTACACAGTAATTATCGTGACGGGCAAAACAGACTCAGCGTAGGGAGATAGTAAGATTTATTACCTACTACTAACAAGCTAGAGAAGCAAGAAACAAAGGAAAGAAACCAAAAGCACCTTCCCCCCATCCACCCTCTTCCACCTCCTCCCCCCGAGCGGTGCAGTGGAACGGGGGAATGGGTGTTATGGTCAGTCTATAGCGCTTCTTCTCCGCTGCTCGTTCTCGGTCACTCTCGTCCCCTGTGCAGTGGGGTCCCTCCCATGGGATGCAGTCCTTGCTGAACTGATCTGGCGTGGGCCTCCCACAGGCAGCAGCTCTTCAAGAACTGCTCCAGATATGGGTCCGTACCATGGGGTCCATCCCTCAGGAGCAAACTGCTCCAACCTGGATCCCCCACAGGCAGCAGCTCCTGCCAGGTCACCTCCTCCTGTGTGGTCTCCTCTCCATTGGCTACAGGTCCGGCCCGAAATCTGCTCCTCCACAGGCCGCAGTCTCCATCAGTGCAGGTCCACCTGCTCCTGTGTGGTCTCCTCTACGGGCTGCAGCGTGGAACCCTGCTCCACCATGGTACTCCATGGGCTGCAGGGGGACAGCCTGTTTCACCATGGTACTCACCACAGGCCACAGCGGACTTCTGCTCCGGTGCCTGGAGCACCTCTCCCCCTCCTTCTTCACCGACCTTGGCGCTTGCAAGGCTGTTCCTCACTCCACTCACTCTCCCAGCTGCTGTGTGGTGCAGCATGGTGTTTCTTTCCCCTGTCTTAAATATGCTCTCACAGAGGCTCAAAACAACATCACTTATTGGCTCAGCTCTGGTCAGCAGTGCGGCCCTTACCTAACATGGGGCAGTTTCTAGATTCTTCTCACAAAAGCCACCCCTATGGTCCCCTGCTACCAAAACCTTGCCATGTAAACCCACTACAGAATCCAACAAGGAATTTAGCTCTATCCAGCACTCTTTACATCAGGTTGTATGTCTATTCCTTTTCCATTTCAATAATCCGTAAATTTTGGCCTTTTTTTTTTTTTTTTCAGGAAACCAAGTGATTTGAACAACTTAATTAGGATTTCACTGGCATCATGAAGTGACATTTCTGAGGTGGTGAAATTTCTAGGGGATTGCAAAGGTATTCAATGTATATTTATTTGGTCATTAACAAGAAATCTCTAACTCCAGTCAAATTGAAACTTCACTCTAACCTCTTTCTATCTCTGTTTATAAAACAGCGTCTTCTCCATATTTTCTCATCAAGTTAAAGGGGTTTTGCTTTAGTGTATTTATATACAAAATACTACTTTAACTAAGCATATCTTACTGCTGTTCCTGTGGTGTTCTTTGTTGGTGGTGGCAGGTTTTTTGTTTGTTTGTTTGTTTGTTTTCCTGGTGTTTTTAAACAAGATTATTTGCAACTGCCTTTTTTCTTTAATTATTCATGAATACATATTTACATATCAGATATGATGAAATACTAATTATGATTAAGTGTATCCTTTGCTGAGCAAATTAAGATGTTTTGTAAGTCAAATAAGCCTGTCTCTGTGTAGACTAGTGTCACTATGCCTACTAGTGATATAGTAGATAGTAATAATGATATTCTCTGGACTGTTCCATGGTATTACTGCAACAGATCCAGTTCTTATGCTTTGTATTAGTCAAATGCTCAAGAGGGTCAGTGGATACTTTATATCAACTGAGATTTTGTCCAGATCATCATGATGCAGCCTCATGTAACTCTATGTTAATGATGTCTCTGCTGCCAGAAATTTATATATCCTAGAATATGTTTTGAACATTTATCATTACTCTGTCACTGGAATAAAAATAATACCCATCTGTGTGCTGAATGACCCCATAAGTCTGGCAAAGAGGATGTTCAACACATGTTTCTGAGCTTAACTGATATATACATTTTTTTTGAAATTCACCCTTAAAACAACTGAATCAAATGTAGAAATTTATTGTCAGCTTTCAAGCTTGAGTCATCTCCCGACATGTCATGAGCAAATGACAGAGACTACAACAGTACTTCCAGTCGAGCCTAATGGGGATTATTTGCCAAAGTTTTGATCTCTGTTAAGCAATACAGCTGCAGTACAAATAGTAAAATACAAATTACTTTGTCCATGTCTTTATCATAATACATAAAGAATTACTAGTAATGATTCATATTTTGTATTACATACATTTAGTTTGCAACTGATAACAACTTATTCAGCAAAGAAATATAGTACTTCCTGAGTTTCAGAACAAATCTGGTGTCAAAAATGGCTTTCAATTGTCTGGAGACCATTGGCCAAGCCTGTGAATTAATATGAACAGCACATCCTCATTTCTTATTTAATGAAAATAGTCCTGGTTTGATTAAGCACTAAGGGTTTCACTAGCTCGAATTGTTTCCTGGACTTCTAAGAGTTCTCTCCCTCATTCCCTCTCTCCTTCTTCCTCCCTTCAATTCCCATTATGAGTTTTCTGTTACCAGCTTATTTTATTATAGTTTATTTTTTTCCCCTATCTGTTAAGTCATTGTCAGACATTTCTAAAAGTTTCCTTCAATTTTAGTCCTCTGGATATCACAGTGTTGCTTTGCTACCTCTAACCTCTCACATGGGATCCTTAATATATCTGAAGTCTGTTATAATGGAAGACATACTCTGTTTCCCTCTCTCTGCTATTACATGGTATTGTATGTGAAAATATATCTAAGATAAGATGGTATTATGACAGAATATGAAAAAGAAAAGCCAGATTTCAAGGTAATGATAGCTTTGGTTTAGATAAATGTGAATAAAACAGAAATGGAGAAGGGGGAAAACACTTAATTTGAATTCAGAAGTACTGAGCAGTTCAAAAAGCTAATAAAGAAACTGGAAAGAAATAAAATTTGCAGCAATTTTGAAGAAAGGGAAAAAAAAAAAAAAAACACCGTTACAAATAGCTCTGGGTTTATGTCTAGCCAAGCAAGTAAGAAGGCAGAGGCAGATAATAATGTGATTACTTTGGTAATGATATGCATTAGATACATTATGGGAAACAATAATACTCCCTACTGAATGCAGTCAATCCAGTTATTGATTTTTCTTAATGGTAAAAGCGCTGCTCCAAAACAAAAAAGAGATATCCTTTATTTATTCTCCCTCCCTCATGAGCCCAATCTTCACAGTCCCTTTGATGCAGAGTAGGATACAGAGATAATGGAGTAATGTATATCTAATCTGGCACCTACTGGGCCAAGCTAATGTTTCAAATAAAAATTACCCGGATCACTGCTCCTACTGAAAACAAAATATATGAATTATATAAATAAATAAACTGAACATCATTTTTGATTGAAACGTTGTGTTTCTCTTTTGTTATGTTTACTTCTTCCTTTCACTCTAGTTTTTAAGAATCATCTGTAAACATATAATTCTTGCAATGAGTTCACCTATGCACTAACTTCAAAGCTATCCAAACGTGTGTGACTGCCTGCTCCAAAGTCCTTGTCTGCACTCCCTCAACGTGTATTTAATATGGTCACATTTTCAACACGCCTGCAAAATACATATTCACAAAAGCTTCATTTTCAATGCTGCCATACACCACTTTCAGAAATGAGAAATATGTCTGCCAGACGGAATCAAATCAAACTCTATAGCAAAATTAAAGTTTTGTTCTTGACTCTTTTCTTCCTATGACAAGAATTAAGATCCTGAATAGTTAAAGAAAAAGAACAAAACTGAAAAGTCACTTGTATCTGATATATTAGTAAAATGAAAGTATTTGTACCAATCATTTGTATTACAACCCATGTTCATCCGTACTCACTTCAAGTCCCATTTTCTGAGTGCAAAGAAGAACAAAAAAGCTCTATATCATGTTGTTATCCATTGGGCAGATTCATTTAAACCTTTCTCAGAGGTCTGGAAATAGTATGTTCAAACTGACAAAGCTCTGATCAACTAGAGAGTAGGCTAGCCATTCAGTATCCTCTACTATCACCAGTAGAGATACCTTTATAAGAGGGTATAACTGGTGTATTTTTCGCATAAAGCAATAAAACATGTCACAAGACACAAATGCTAATTAAAAATAGTAAAGACTTAGTTTAATATTAATGACTAGCCCATCTTTTATATATATATATATATATATATATATATATACATGTTGCTTGGTATTCAAAATCATGAAATTTGGGACAGTGTGGATTGTTATTTATGGATCAAAAATAATTATACTCAACAGAATCTATTAAAAAATAAAAAAAAGACAACTTGTTTCGATGCTAGCCTATCAAGAACTGAGAAAAAAATAACTAAACAAAGAAATCAGTTTGTAATAAACATATATAGAATATGATTCATGGTTTCCAATCTGATTATGTAAATGTATGCATCTACATCTATATTTAGAAATATAATTTCTCACAAATATGGGATCTTCGCAGTTTCTATTGATTTGTGTTAAATTCTTTTCAGTGAGATGCTTGTTTATTCTGCTAGGACCCTAAGCTAGAAGTCAAATTTAACTGTTTTTGTCTGGGACTTTGAAAAGTATTCTCAAAAAAAAAAAAAAAAAAAAAAAAGAATTCCTGTCTAACAGGTATAGTAATGATTTTATAAATCATTCACACTCTTCTCAAATCATATAAGGAACCTCTTCCAAGCTGCACAGGTGAGGCAAAATTTGGGACCTTGGCAAAAAATGTAAAGGAACTGTCCAATGTATAAAAAACTTACTGGCCATAGTGCATGATCCTCAGGTGCTTCTGTGTACTGCTGCGGCTCCCACTACAAAGAGAACAGTGAGTGCATGAGGAGGCAACAGAAAACATGTAGATGTCAATCCAGCTGTCTGAATTAGTGAATAAAGTTACATAAAACAGACCAGCAACAGGAGCTGACCCTTGAAATATGGGGAAGAGAAAAAAAAAAAAAAAGAAACAAAAACAACCAACCAAACAAAAACAAACACACACGCAAAATAAAAAATAAAAAAAAATCCATGGGGAGGACTGTCAGAACCAAAGTGACTACAGAGATGGAGGAAGAAGTCTCTATGAATGGAGATAAGAAAAAAAGAAAAAAAAGATTGAAAACATGAACAACAATAGAAGAGGTGAAGTGTGAAGAGGTAAGCAGAACAGAACCAAGAAGGAAGAGAAAGAATAAGCTCATCCAAATAGAGCAACTGAATTTTTGGCAACAGCAAATCAGTCACGTGTAATTCAGTTTAAAATATTTGTATTTTTGTGGGAGGAAAAGAAAAACAGTACAATGGTAGGGAAGGTAGTCATTAAACATTGTATTTTATCCTGTTTTCCCTTAGAACTGCAGCTCAAACATTCTTCTATTATTATTATTATTATCTTTTAAACCACGATCATCCTGCATAGTTTCAGTTTTTAGAAATTATGATGCTTCTGTGACCAGACAACCATGGGTCACTGTGCAAATATGTGGGGCTCTCCTTTCAGTAGATTTTAAATCTTAGAAGTTTTATATTGATTTGGGAAACCGGATTATTTTTAAAATATAATTTATGTCTCCTCCAAAACCTAGTTACATGATATATTTACAGCAAAACAAAGCCAAAATAAAATCCTGCCACCAAACAACAATGAAAAGAATTAATTGATCTCCAACCTCTTAGGTTGGTAATGCAGCCAGTCTGCTAGCTTTAGCCTTTAAAGAAGTCATAGAGGACAGAAGCCAGTGCTTCATTACAGCCAACAAGAAGACCTAGTTCTGCTTACTCCACCCTGAAATTAATGAAATGGCTTCTACAGATTTCAATCCTTTTCAGATATACTCATCATTCACTTACACATTTACTTCAATTACCATGTTTGACATTAAATGCTTCTGCAAATCATTTCTACTGTACACCTATAAAAGCTCAGAGAATTACATGCTTCAGAATTAAAGTTGGGGATTGAGTTTTCTCTTTTTTCTTGACCACTAGTTCTCTAATCCTACTTCAATCACAAACACCAACTGAGCTATATATTGGTATTTGTACACTTCAGTTAAAAATTAACTTATTCCCTGAGTACTCCCAATATGTAATGTGGACATATGTTGCATACTGATTTTTTTTATTTTTTTATTTTTTTTTTTTTTAGAATTTAGTCTGTAAATGCCAAAATCCATTTAGGTCACTTCTTGGATAGGCACACATTACAAAATAAATCTAATATTGTGTGTTCTCTTTTTTTATATAAAAAACGTAACAAAACAAAACAAAAAGCCACCCCAACCTGGAAGGCTTTTCATATTGCAGGCTGTAATTTCACCAGCATGCTTCCACTGTTGTTTTACCTGTTCCTGCAGTATGACTCACATTTCTTTCCTGAATGATTAATGATTGAAAATGTATTACTGAACACACAAGAATCTTTCTTTCTCTCCCTTAAAATCTAATTCATTTTCTCTGACATTAAAATGGAAAGATAGGACATCTCCATTTGTAATATCATAGTATTTTGCTGGGAAATGGCACAATTCCATACAGTCGAAATAAAAAAGAAAAATTTTTAACTAAAATTTTGATATTATCCAGCTACAAATTCAAACATTTCTATGACATTGGGCTAACAACATAAGGAACTCACTTAAAGAATTTTTTTGTTTTTAAGGATTAAATTGTAAGAGTGAAAAGGAAACCTATATTATTAAATAAATCATTACTTAAGAATGCAAAGATATTGTATTTTCAGTATTAAAATAAGTTACCATTACTTAAAGGTAACGTTATTTTTTTTTCTTTATTTCTTCTGACCTTTCCCAGTTTCTAACATACATACTTAGATCTCAAATTGAGAAAGAAATCATTATACAAAGATGAAATACTGTCTTTATACAATGGTTGTCTTTCCTGTAGTCCCAGCCTAGCATGAATACAGAATGTTACGAAAAGCTGCCTCTGTTAATTTTGAATAGAATACCACAGTAACATTTTTCTCAGATTCACATTTTCCACACTTGGAAATACCTGGAAACCTCCAATTCTGTATTTTCTTCCATCCATTCCTGAAGTGTGGGTGTTCAAAATGGAGCTGATACTTTTATTTTGTAAAGAGCACTAGGAATATAAGTGTTGATGTCTGCTGTCCTGCAAAAGCACATTTTCTGAGCGAAATAATAATAATAATAATAATAATAATAATGCATTAAGCATTTATATATAAACATTGAAAACAACTATTAAAATGAATAATGTTATATATCATTAAATATAAGAAAATATGACAGGTTATAACTGGGTTTCCCAGGTTAACATATATTTTAAAATATCTAGCTTTAACCAGACTAAACCAAATCCAACTTTATAATTTTTTATTCTTTTTTTCTTTATTTTTCTTTCTTTTTTTTTCTTTTAATACAAATGTGATTTCATCAAGGTGTAACTTTTCTGAAAAAAAAAAAAGAAATGAAACAGAGAGATGAATTCTAAACATCAACAATAACAATAAAATCCTCACTTCCTTTCAAAGTAAAAAGTCTTCTAAATGAACCTACTAACATATTCACATAAATTTGGGGGGTAGGGTTTTTTGGGGGGGGAAGTTAAGCAATGATCACTGGACAAAGGTGAAAATTTGGGGAAAATGTTCAAGGAACTTATGGCTGTTACTATACATAAATAATAATAATAATTAATAATAATAAGATGGCAAATTACAGCTGGAGTATCAACATTTGCCCGAAGTCCTCAGTTTTTTCTCTTTTTTTTTTCCTCTGAACATCCCATTCTACTTAAAATAAATAAATAGGTAAAAGTAATTTGGAAAATATAAACTTTAATATCTGTCACAGCATTTTGCTTTTTTTGCTACAGTTTTATATATTATTATTATACTGTCTGATATGTTTGTTCTTACAGAATGCTTCACATATGCAGCAAGTCTAGGAACTTGTAACACAGTTTATTTAAGGAGAAATCCAAAATGTATTTTATTATTTACACAAGAGAAATAACCAGCTTTGTCTTTGTCTTGCCTCTATTGCATAAAATCTCTTACTGCTGATAAAAAAAAAAAAAAAAACAACACCCTTTGTCATACTTCACATGCTTTTTGTTTTCAATATTTTGGCTGATGGTGCTGGAATCCTTCATTCCAGGGAAAGTGAGGTTTAGTTAGAGAGGCTGGTGTTTTAGCTTCCTCCTGAACCTCTACTTGGAAAAACAGGGCTGATTTTGCACCCACTGTGACAATATCTATTGTCTTGTCTGGTCAATTGCATCTTTTCTATGTGGCTTTAAAACCCTATTGAGATGAGGTTATAGTGTTTCAGGGACTTCTAGCCCTAATTTCTCACAGGACGTGCACCAAGGGAACGGGGAGGTGAGGGAGAGGAGGAGAAGCCCCGCACACACGGCAAGGATGCTCTCCGCTGTCCTCCGTCCCTGCTCCCGAGAAGCCGAGCCGAACCGCAGTCCTGTACCTCAGACAGACAGCTCCCTCCTGTTCTGCTTGCACCGAGAGTTAGGGATACCTGTCTTCTACAAACACACTTCTCAAATGCCGTACGGAGGCCTGTCGTACATTTCCAGCCTTGTGCAGCACCGTGCGGTGGTAGAAACGAAGTGTTGCAGTCTAATGAAATGCTGTAATATCAGCCTGTAGGGCTAAAAGCCTTTGCTTGGCAATAAAACCAGCAAACTCGAGTGCATTTGAGAATCCAAAAGCTTTTTTTTTTTTTTTTTGAGAAACATGAAAATAATTTAAAAAAAAAAAAAAAGACATCTAAAAATTCCATCTACAGCATTAAGAGCGTAAAATGAAATGGTTTTAGTGATAATCACAACTACCTGAAAATTTTCATGCAGATCCCCATTTTTTTCTGACTAAAAAGCATTGATTTGTTGAAGTAGATCTTGATAGAAGCTCACTGAATGAATCTTTGAGAGGCGTTCAGATCTGGTAATGAAATAAGTTTCTCATTCTCCTGTGTGTGTGTGCGTGTGTAAGATGTAGAACTCTGATAAACACATTTGTTTTGCATTCTGCACATTGGTCTGATGCCAAAAGCAGGTAGAAGGCAGAATTAGCAGAACGCCCCTGGAAAAAATATCATAAAAATTTGCACATGTTCCTCTAATAAGGAAGAATCACCAAAACCATGGAAAAAGAGATTATTTTCCCATAAGAAAACAAGGTAAGCATTGAAGGGGACCAGAAGATGTCCACAGAGTAAGGGCAGATCTGTTGGAAGCTCTTTAAGTAGATTTGATTCAAAGCTGGTAGTAATTCTCACGTGTAGACTACCTTATCGACAAAAGATTAGGATGGCTCTTGAGACTTTTGGAATGATGTTGCATAAAAAACTGTCGGTCGAGCTGGTAGAAGAACAAAATGTGGTTTGCTATGGAAGTAACCTTATTTAAATTAATAATGGCTCCATTAGTGAGTTTTACACAAAACTCAGGGCCACACAAAGACAAATTGAAGATCTGGGAGGGTCTGTGAATATAGGGAAGGATAAGAGTTTTGTAAGAAAATAAAGGAGATCTGGAGGGCAGAGGATGCAGAACAAGCTGAAATGCAGAGGCCTGGGAAGAATACAAAGATTTTTTTCTTTCTGGTTCTGCAAAAAGCAAATGAAGTGGATGCTCAAGACTTCAAAGAAAATGAAGCAAAAGGGTGTTTTCATCAGACATAGGTTGAATGTGTGCCACTATTGAAGAATAGGTACAGGTAAACAGAATTAATTCTGCATTGTATCACTTATATTCAGAAAAGCTAACAATAAAAATAATACCACTCTACAAAATATCAGTTATACATTATTTTTGGTTTCCAATCTCTAAAAAATAGTAACTCAGGCTAAATTAAGGACTACCAAGACAAACAGGTTCAGTAACACTTCTCCTCTGGTTGGTTCTTCCTATTCCTTTTTTTCACCTTTTATTTCCTAATTAGCCTTTACAGCTTGATGTAGATTCTCAGTTTTCTTCCTCCCAGAAACATAGATGCGTTTGTGTTACATTTCACTAAATAGTTGTTTCACACTCTTTACTAATGTACAGTTTTACCTTGTGTCAAGATGTAATCAATGGAGCCTGCAACAAGTACAAGTGTCACTTACTCTTGTGATTTGACTTTTACAGGCAGAGTATAAAAGGGAGATGAAGTAAAGAGAAATCAATGTCCAGTGCTGTTTGAGCCCTGCTGAGTGCAGATAAGTTGTATTTGCACATTTATCTCTGTAGAAGTAAACAAATAAATGAAGATCCTTATATATGGGAGTAAAGTCCAGAATTATGATTCTAAGAATAAAACCTAATTTCTCACAAGTTCATTTTCTGCAAATTTATTCACTCTACAGCTCTCACATCTTCCACCAAGAAATTTCATTGGAATGAAATCAAAATATCTAAGCAAATTTTAGTGCTGATATCTGATTACCAATAATTTTTTCATGTCAAAATAGTTAGGAACTCTTAATCACAAGGATGAAAAAAAAGAGCAGTCATGGACAAAGTACAAAACATTAGTCAGCTCTTAGATACTTTCAGTGTGACTTGATTTGACACCTGTAGACTTTCTCATGACCTTCTGTTGTGATCAATGTTATCCTTAGAGCTATCCTTTGTTGCTTTTCCAACAGCTGCTTCCCTGAATCATTTCTGGACTGAGTAGGTCTGCCTTGATTGCCTCATCGCAAAGAGTTAAGTCTAGTTTCTGTGATCAGGTCTGACATTTATGCTTTGAAGACTGATACGCATTGCAGCTATGTGCACTACAAGCGCTACTTGTGAAAATCTATGGGCCAACAGAAACACACCCAGGCTGAACAGGCTAAATAGTTCCATAGTTCCATAGATCCTAATCATGACTGATTTTTTTTTTATTATTATTTTTTTTATTATTATTATTATTTTTTCTGGGCTGATCACTGAACAGAAGCAAGGACAGAATATGTTGACAGACACAGAATTGCCTGATCTAGCTCTCTGACAGTTTTCTAAGGACAGACAGGAATTGTTGTTTATCAGCAAACATACCTTCTGTCTGCATGATCTGCTTAGGTTATGGTCTTTTTCAGTTTACATCACAGAGACCTTGCAGACCCTTCAAATGAACTTTCAAATAAACATCATTTTAATGGGCAGCTACATAAATTTTAACCATTATTTTTTAAACCATAAATGTTAAAACGTACTCATGCCTACAATACCCATACTGTAGAACTGCCCAGACCACTCTCTCCCAGACCAGCAATGGACCGAGGCCTTTTCATGCAAATAAAACAGAAACTTCACAAGCTATGTATGTGTGTGTTAGTGTGGGTGTACACATACATATAATGTGTAAACTTATGTGCATATATATATATATGTATATGCATATATATTTCTCCCTCAAATCTAATCCAACTGCAACAACCCATTTTGCATGGAGATAAAACACCTGCAGTTCCAATGCGGCAAGTATTCAGACTTATGGCTGATTTTCAAATACATGTTTGCAGGATCAGAGCCTTAGCTTTCGATAAATAAAAAGAAATAGAAATAAATGACATTTATTAAGTTTTTACATGTGACAAATAATTTTCCATTATCTGTTTTTGTCTGAATTCAGATTTAAGATACTAAATTTAAAATATGCCTATACAGATGTAGAAGTCTTAGATACTTTTAGCATGAAAGCAATTGAAAAAAATGCATGCCACCTGAGACAAAGTGGCATTTCCTTAAAAGACAAACCAGCCATGACATATTTAGTTATTATTATTTTTGTTGTCACATCTCTTCTCCCCTTTAATTCATCCCACAAGACACCATAACAGCTGCCTGAGAGGCAAGCTGTTGAGAAAGGCAGAGTCTAAACCAAACTCTTATTTAATTCCTATCCTTAGTTATGAATCAGTGAACAGGCTCTACATGGTGCTTTGCCTTATAGTTTTTGCCTTCCTGATTGAATTTCCCCTTTTCTAATAATTGCTTTTAGCACCAAGAACACCAAGTTCCAGAAAACAGTCTCACCAAGAGACCAAGTTCCCAGCTGGGACATGAACTTGTGGCACTGAAGTCCAGGGAAGAAATGCATTGAAGCGGTGACAGAGCTTTGCCTCTCTAAAACAAGAGCTGAAGCTCTTCTGTAATTAACTCAGTGTTCGCTGATTCCATGTGTTCATTCCTAACAGAAGGGGATGTTTTATAATAGCTTGGAAAGTGGAAGGCCTCTCATTTACCTGCCAGAAACTGTCCTTCTCTGGAGCACAACGAGGAATACCCCTGTGGAGGTACACTGGGGCTTAGTTAACTGCTCTCAAGCCGCACTCCTGAATCTTCTACAGGAACAGGCTTCAAAACTACATCTGATCCTCTATCTCTGTTTGTTTGTTTTTGTTTGTTTATGATTTTGGTTTTGTTTGTTATGTTATGGTTGTCTGACATACTGCATTTACTAAGTGCCCAATCTGGGATCTGCCAGCTGATCAGCTCCAGAGCTGAGTCAGAAGGTGCAGTCTAGTTCTAGCACTGCAGGCATCACAACAGAAGAATGCAAGGTTGAATATTATTTTCTCCGAGGCCTTTTTTAAGACACAAGGTCTTTTGTGCATCACTGTGTAAAGAGCTTCATACCAACATAACAGGCTGTCTTACTGAGATGATAAAAAAAAGAAATCAATAACTATTTCCCCATTATCCACAGGTAAAGTAGGACAATAATTTAAAATTTTGAAGAGACTTTCTTTGAAATGTTTGGTCACCTACTTTCATTAAGTCTTCTGTGTTATCCTAGAAACACTGAAAATAACAATAATCCTTAACAACAACAAAAAAAATCTTTTCAGATATATAAGCTGTTGCTGAATAACACCGATCTAATAAGTTTCATATTCTTTTCCCTTGTTATGGTTTAATCGCAGCAGGCAGCTAGGCACTACGTAGACATTCACTCAGCCTTCTTCCAACCCCAGTAGTGAGATAGGGGAGAAAATCAAAAAAGGTAACCTGCTAGAACATGACAGTTGACATAAAGACAATTTAATAAGAAGGATAGGAAAAACAAACAGCAGCAACAAGAAGAAAAAAAAAAATTATTCACCACCAGCCAGTCCCTGAGCAGAGGCAGACACACTGGCCAACTCTACCTGCTTTATTATTCAGCATGAAGCCATATGGTATGGGATATCCCTTTGGTCCACTTGGGTCAGCTGTCCTGGATGTGTCTCCTCCCAAATTCTTGTGCACCCCCAGCCCTCCTCACTGGCAGGGCAGCACAAGAAGCTGAAATAAAGTACCTTACTTACTGTAAACACTGCTCAACAACAACTAAAACATCAGTGTGTAATCAAAATTTTTCTCATTGTAAATCCAAAACTCAGCACCATTCCAGCTACTATGAAGAAAATTATCTCTATCCCATCCCAAATCAGGAAAATATCCATTATTCCATACCTTTTACATCCTGCTCAGATACAACACTTTCCAATATACCCTCAATGATCACCACCAGCCTTCCTGTCCTTTGATATATGCACATAATTTTCATTCCCTTAAGTGTACAGAACATCCCTCTAAAATGTCCATTGTCTTTATTTAGTCCATGACTTTGGGCTCCATGTATGATAATGGTCCTTCAGGATAGGAGAAATGGTGTGTCGTGTTGGATTGTTGCATGCTGGAGAATGCTATTTCCATCACTTCTACACTTGCTCATTTCCATCAAGATTAATTCTTCTTTAGTTTGGGTGGCTCCCACTGTAATACCATCAACATGACATACAGCAGCCATAGCAATGATGACAAAAAGCATTATATAACCATTACCACCATACAATTCAAAACATGGACTACTCTGATCTCAAATTAAATTTCTTTGAGGTACACATCAGATTTATCCATCCCTCCACATTAGCCACCAAGTACATACCCAGATTCTTGAGCTAAAGCAATCCTATGTAAGGGTTTGCCTTTGCCAGAGGCAAGAATAACCCATACTGTCTTTCGCAGCATAATTTTTATTTGTGCTACAGGAATTTTCTCCATTTCCACAGTCATTAGGGGTTTTGATTGGGTTTTGATTGGGTTGGTAGATCCCCTAATGTAAACTAACCACATGTTTTTTGCTAAATGTCTGTCCCAATGCTTGAATGTCCCAGAACTCATTGCTCTCAGTGTAGCCTTCAACAGTCCATTTAATCATCTGATTTCCCAGAGTCTGGTGCTTGATAGAGACTGTGATATAACCACACAATGCCGTGCTCTTTGGCCCAAGTGTTTATAAAGTTTTTTTCAGAAATGAGTCTCACTGTCTGATTCAATTCCTTGTGGGGAGCCATGTCACCACAACACTTGCTTTTCGAGGCCTAAAATAGTGTTTGAAGAAATGGCAGGAGGCACAAGATATGTTTCCAACCATCTGGTGGTTGCTTCCACCATTGTAAGCACATAGTGCTTGCCTTGGCAGGTTTGTGGCATTGTGATATGAAGTCTGCCATCCCCATACTGATATTTCAGCTATTGTCCTACATGTCTTTAATTGTTTGGCTGGCTTGACTGCAACATGTTTCACATTCATGGATAACCTGTGCATGGTGTCAATGATCAAGTCCACTCCTCAGTCAAGAGACCATCTATAAGTTGCATTTCTTCATTGATAGCCGGAGGTGTCAAGGGCCCACTGAGCAATATACTATTCACCCAGTCCAGATCCACCTGTGCTACTTCACTCATGGCAACTTGATCCACCTGCTGCTTGTTTTCATGTTCTTCAGTGGCCTGACTCTTGCGCATATGAGGTACTTCTGCAACCTGGTTCTCTACATAAGCACATAGGCAGCAATATCTTGCCACAATGCATCAGTCCTGATGGATTTGCTTCTGCTCTGCCAGTTACTTTGTTTCCATTGCTATAACCACCCCTACAGGACATTTGCACCATCTGTGAGCCAGTATAGGAACAGAGAACTGGTCACTTTTCCCATTCAGCAATATTTAAAGCCAGCTGGATGCCCTTCACTTCTGGAAATTGGTTTGGTTCACCTCCTTCAGCAGTTTCTGTGACTTGTTGTGTAGGACTCCATTCAGCAGCCTTCCACCTCCAATGCCTTCCCACAGTGTGACACCAGTGAACAGGGCATTCTCATTTTCTGTTAATTTATTAGGCCCCTTCAACATGTCACCTCCTCCTCCAGTGATATTCCAAAGTCCCTGCCCTCTGGCCATGATAATTTCCAAGATTCGTGGGTGACTGGGGTTTTTTATTCAAGCCTGTTGTGTGATCATTGTGACAAACTTACTCCATATAGCATCAGTTGCATGACGTGTAGAGAGGACCCTCCCTATGAACAGCCATCCCAGCACTGGCATTTGGGGTGCCAAGAGGAGATGTGCTTCAGTGCCAACCCCTTCTGAAGCAGCACAAACCTCTTCATATGCTGTCAATATCGCATTTTCAGTTCGAGTATAGTGGGCCTAGGATTCTCTGTATCCCTGACTCCAAAACCTTGGGGGTCAACTTTGAGTCTTCCCTGGTGCTCTCTGCCAGAGGCTCCATTCGCCCTGATGTAAATTAAAGCACATTTTTTATATCTCGTCCTGACCTGACTGGCTCAAGGGCTACTGCAAGAATTGTCTCTTGTTTAATTTGTTGAAAGGCTTGTCATTGCTCAGGGTCCCATTTGAAATTGTTCTTCCAGGTCAGTTGATAAAGGAAGCTTACAGTCAAACTGTAATTTGGAATGTGCATTCTCCAAAACCCCACAATGCCCAAGAAAGCTTGTGTTTCCTTTTTATTAGCTGGTGGACACATTGCTGTTATTTTGTTGCTCACTTCCACTGGGCTCTGATGATGTCCATCTTGCTCTTTTATTCCTAAAAACTGGATCTGCTGTGCAGGTCCTTTTCCCTTGGTTTGTTTTATGGCAAAACTAAGCAATGGCCTGACATCATTCAAGCCACGATAGTCCACTGCTAGCCTCCATTCTCCTTTAAACTTTCTCACTGGCCGTATGGGACTGCTAAAGGGTGAGTGAGTCTTCCTGACCACTTCTTGTCTCTCCAGTCATTGAATCAGCTTATGGATGGAAATGAGGGAGTCTCGGTTGGTGCAATATTTCCTCTGGTGTCCATCTTGGTAGCAATTGTCACCTTCAACACTCAGCAACCCACAACAGAAGGGTTGTCTGAGTGACCAAGTTAAACAACTGCTTAATTTCATCTGACTCGAAGGTAGCTATGCCAAAACCCCTTTGGTCCTTGAAGAACTCTCTCCTGAGGTAGTTTATGCCAAGGATGCATGGAACCCCCATGCCAGTGCCATGCTAATGGAGTTGCTTTTGCCGTTCATTCCCAGTTAGGCTCACTTCAGCCTCCAGCACAGTTAGTTGTTGGGATCCCCCTGTCACTCCAGAAATACAGACGGGCTCTGACCCTTTACAGCTTGATGGCATTAGGATACACTGTGCACCGGTGTCCACTAGAGCCTTGTATTTCTGTGGGTCTGGTGTGCCAGGCCATCAGATCCACACAGGTCAATAAACCCAGTTGTCCCTTTCTTCCACCTGGCAAGGGACAGGGCCCATGTAGTCCTGATCAGATTATTCATTACTTAATTCTTGTAAATACAAACCAGAAGTCCCTTCAGGAAGATCAAGAGTAAGATCAGCCCTTCTGCTCTGTCTAGGGAACTGCCCACAAGAAACTGGAGCAGCAGGTTTCCCAGTAGGAAATTTGCTGCCATTTTTCCTCACAACTCACCCATGCCTCTGGAATCAATGCAGATTTTTCATCCCACTTCCTCACATCCTCCCTGTGGTCATGCAGGTAAAAGTACAGAGTGTCACATGGTGTGTACCCACTATATCCTCTCTCTTGAGCACAAAAATGCTTACTCCAAATAGCAGAGACACTGGACCATATGAGTGGGGGAGGAGACTTATTCTCTTCAAGCTGCTGAACCAGTTTCTCCTCGGACAAGATGCAGGCCAGGGAGGAAGAGACACTTTCTTTGTATTGCTGGAGTTATGTGGCCAACCCATCATTGATGCCTCTCCAATGCATTGTTGCCCGTGCACTGGCATACAGCAATGGTACTGTCTGAACAAACTTCTGTCACATAAGCACTTGACTTCATCTGGATCTTTAGATCTGGATCTGGATCTTTAGATACCTGCTTATTGTCCAGGTCACTATAAATCACCTCTAGCAAGGCTATTTCCCTTAGATACTGGATACCCCTCTCCATGGTGGTCCACTTGCCTGGGTGACATACAACATCTTCCTTGAAGGAACAGCTTTCCTTCACACCTGACAGAAATCATGAAGGCTGTGGACTTGTGCCTCTTTCCCAAGAAATTCGTCAGTGTCCCCTTCTTTAAAAAGGGATCCCAGCTACTGGGCTTACTTGCCTTCTAATTCCTGGCTACAGTCCTGCCCAAAGGACTGTTGTGGCTTAATCCAGATGGCAGCTAAGCACCATACAGCTGCTCACTCACTCCCCACGATGGGACTGGGGAACGAATCAAAAAAAGATAAAATTGCAAGGACTCAGCAGTTGAGGTAAGGACAGCGTAATAAGAAATAGGAAGAAAAATACAAATAAAAATTAAAAAAAATGACAAGTGATGCAAAACACAATTGCTCATCAACAACCAGCTGATGCCTAGCCTCAAGAAATGACAACTCCTCACCTGCCCCCTTCTCCACCTCTCTCCCCCACCCTCCCCCCCACCCCCACCCCCCACCCCCAATGCCTGGCCAACTATCCTAGTTTTATTCCTCATCACTATGTTATATGGTACGGAATATATCTTTGGTCAGTCTCAGTCAACTGTCTTGTTTGTGATCCCTCCTGACTTCTTGAGCACCCCCAGCCTCCTCACTGGCAGGGCAGTGTGAGGAGCAGAAAAAATGTCCTTCACTTACTGTAAGCAATGCTCAACAACTAAAACATTGGTGTGTTATCAGCAGTATTTTAATGCTAAATCCAAAACAGCACAATACCAGGTACTATGAAGAAAACTAACTTTATCCTAACCAAAATCAGGATACCCTCCAAGAAGGAAAGTGGATCCAAAGAGAACATCTATGCTTCCTCACCATGTGTACAAGCACTCCTGAGATGTGGTGGAACAGAGCTCCCCCCGCCTTGCCCTTGCCTCCCCAGATATTAATTCTTTTCCTACTCAAGGTTGAACTATTAGAACCATGAGACTAAGCCATAGAAAGAAACCTCATTTCCTCCCTAGAACACAGGTAAAAATTATCCTCAAAATAATAACAGGTAATAAAACATATTATCTGTTAATATTCAAATAATATTTAATAATAAAAATAGCAATTTGCATGGAAATTATTGGTTGAGCTCTCTTACTGACTTTGCTTTTCAGTCACTTCATTTTCTGCCATTCTTTCCTCACAATTTCTTGCAATAAGATATATTTTTCATTCCTCTTATCTTGGTATTTTTAAAAATATTTATTAAATATTTGTCTTCTGTGAGTGTGATAGAGCCAATCTTCTATTTATTTATTTTGGGGATTTGCATCCCAAAATAGTGGAAGGACACCAACTGAATAAATAAAGCAGTGCAAATTCAAAACAGACTGAAATATTTGTCAGAAAGGCAGCAGTTGCCTACACAGTTACCACTGTGTGAAAACTTATATGTTGCAATTATTTCCTGTTTTAATTTAAAAATTGCTAAGCATAGAGTACAGACAGGGACAGTAACAGGTAGCATCTTTGGCCACATTTTCTTTTCCAGAGAAAACATTTTCCCTTACAAGCATTTTATGACCTTTTAAAAATGTGCTCCAGAATTACTTTGATTTGCTGTATGACTTTGACATTTGTCCAGGCAGCAGTCCTAGAGTTTGCTGCACTTGGAGTTGGGAATTAATCCTTTCAAAGAAAAAGAGTTGCACAGCATTTCACATTTTTTCTGCTGCCACCATAGTCTGCTAAAACCAGATTCATAAAATTATTTAAAGATCTATGGAGACAGATGGATGACTCAGATGCCTAGCTCTTAGTATTTAATGCCTTCTGTGTACAAGTACCTGAATGTTTCCATTCTATTTGTCATGTTTATTTGCATCAGTATGCGAAGTCATGTAATATCAGATGTTCAAGATTACCTTTGATATCAAGCAACAAAAATCAGCATCTTAAGCTACTTAAAATAAAAAGATGTCATCATTAAGTTAGGTAATTTGCTCAAGGCGACAGCAGAGTTTCATGGTAAAACAAGGAGCTTGCATCCTTGACTTGGATCCTTAGCGTCTGTCAGATGAGCCTTGGAATAAGCTTCCTGTTAGAGTCTGAAAGTGCATTTCCAGTCTTATAATTATGGGAATCAAAACAAACTGCCATATTAGGAGAAACAAACCAACAAAAAGTTCCTAAAAATCCTGAGTAAAGAAGCAATCCATAAGTTTGACGCCTTATGTCCTGTGAGCCTTCTAAATAAAAAACTGAATGCTTTCCAGAAGTACAAGCATGTCCAGTGAACAGCCTTCCATATCCAAAAGCCACCATATGGCCTCAATTTCAAAATATTCTCTCAAGCTCTTTGAAAAATAGATTCCAAACACTAGATATAGTTCTTGGTTTGATTTAGTGGTAAAGGTGTATTCTTTTCCCTTTTCAGCTTGAAATGTTTTCATTAGTAAAGAATGTTTTACAGAGTAAAGAGCAATGTGCCATCCAGAACTATCCATATTAACCAAAAATACATGCTACATATGTTCATAGAGTCACATTGGTTTTCTGACTGTTACTGCCAAAACCATCTTCCTATAAATTCTTTCTGTAAAATAAATGGTGATATCTAGGCCATAAGGCAAGTTTCCTAAAAGAGATTAATCGAAAACTGTGGTACCATTGAAATCTTCTGACATTTAAAAAATAGTTTAACACTGATAGTCTATGTGAACTGACAAAAGAGTAGGAGTGGAGGAGACTTGAAGAAAGCTGTCTAAGGAATCTATAAGGAAGGAGAAAATCCCTTTCTTCTTGAAAATAGTAATTCAAAGAATTTTCAAAGTGAGAAAGGCCTATCTTAAGCCAAAGGAGTAAGATGGAATTCAGATGATGACTCTTTTTAGATAGACATGAAAGAATATATACATAAGAATATGTAAGAATATGTACATAAGAATATGTAAATATTCTTTCATGTCTTAAAGTATCAGGAATATATATATATATACATATATATATATGTATATGTATATGTATGTATATACATATATATGTATATATATATGAATATGTTTAAAGCAATTCAATAAACCCTTTAAATACATAACTGAAATAAACTTCAATTTGAAGCTCACAACTAACATAGTCAATGTATACCAGATTGTTTTCAATATGTTCAAATCTGTTTAGATAATTAAAGTATCCTTTTCCTTGATGCCTCCAAAAAAAACGTTCTAAGAATCTGAGAGACTATGAACAAGGAGGTAAAACACAAACCCATTTCCTAAAATAAGATTTGTTAACTATGCACTATGTATTCATTATACCCAGACATTCATAAAGGAATTTCAGTAAAGCTGGTAATTTCCTAACAGTTTTCTTTCCTTTAATGAGACAGTGATTCTATTCCATTTTGCTTTCACACATTATTTTTAGGTAAGAATTCTATTTTCTAAACTAAAAAGCACAGTCAATATTTGATTATAATTTAATCCTGAATTATTGAATGTGCATTAAGCACATACAATTTTGTTTTGTTTTGTTTTGTTCTGTTTTAAATGTTTACCAATGTCATGCTACAAGATTTGATTATACAAACTTCAAAAACGCCATCAAATAAATATTGACCATTCTCTGTATCTGTGATATTTCACCCTATCTTGACATTAAAATTGTGTGGAACTGATCAAAAGTGCTTTCATATATTCCCACATTCAGGGATGCTGGTAGAATGCAACTCAAAATTGCGATTTTCGCTCACATCTTACTTGCAGTATTTCACCCGTAAATTCTCCCATATGTTCTGTAAATGTATGATAACCTTGGCAATTTTACTTCTCCCCCAGTGACTTTTCTCTTCTCTAACATCAGGGTCTTTAGCAGTTCACATTACATTTACAAGACATTTATCATTATCTTTGGACAACTTCTCAAATATTAACGTACCCTTGTAGGAAGAAGATCAAGTCAGGGAATACTCAAGGAAACTAGACATTCATAAGTGCATGGGCCTTGACAGATGCACTCAGATGTCACTGCAAGGCCACTCTCAATAATCTTTGATTAGTCATGGCAATGGGTAAAAATGCCCAAAGGCAGGAGAAAAGCCAATGTCTTTCCTAACATCAAGAAGGAACCAGGGAACTACAGGCTGGCAACTCACCTCACTGGGAATGTGATGCAACAGCTAATCCTGGAAACATTTCCAGGCACATGAAGATCATCAGGAGTAGTCAGCATAGACTCACTAAGGGGAAATCATGACTGACCAACATGATAAATTCCTATAATGAAATAAGTAATGTAATGGATGAAGTGAGAGAAGTGGATATTGTCTTCTTGGACTTCATTAAGGCATTTGACACCACCCATGAGAACCTCATAGAGAAGCTGTTGAACTATATCCTGGATAAGCTGACAGCGAAGTGGATGTAAAATTGGCTGAGAAGACAGACCCAGAAGGTATCGGTCAGTGGTGCAAGCTCTAGTTGGAGGCCAGTAACAAGCAGAGTGTCTGATCAATACTGGGCTCAGTTCTGTTTACCATGTCCATTAATGTTCTGAACAATGGGGTAGAGTGCACACACTGAATTCAAAGACACAAAACTGGGAGGAGTTTGTCTGTCTGATTAAGCAGAGGGTCCTGCTGTCATCCAGGGGGCCCTCCACAGGCTGGAGAAGTGGGCTGACAAGAACTTCATGCAGTTCAACAAGGCAAAGTACAAAGTGCTGCACCTGGGGAGGAACAAGCCCATCCACCTGTACATGCTGGTGGCCACTCAGATGGAAAGCAGCTCTGCGGAAAAGAACCTGGGACAACTGGTGGACACCAAATTGAATATGAGTCAGCAATATGCCCTTGCTGCTAAGAAGGCTAACAGTAATCTTCGCTGTGTTTAGCAAAATGTTGCCAATAGGTCAAGAGAGATCTTTCCCCTCTACTCAGCACTGGTGAGGCTACACTTGGATTATTGTGTCTAGCTCTGGGACCCCAGTAAAAGAGAGACATTGACATTTGGGAAAGGGTCCAATGTAGGATCACAAAAATCATTAAGAGACTGGAATACTTCTTCTGTGAAGAAAGACAGATAAATCTAGGAAACTTTAACCTAGGGAAGAGAAGGCTTAGGGGGAACCTTATCAAGGTATATAAACAGAAGAAGGGAGGGTCTCATGAAGAAGGGTGCCTCTGCATTTGCTGTAATTATCATGGTTTTACTTGCTACCTATCCCTGGATATCAAATTAAATGCATTCACATAGCAGCAAACTTTAACCAACAAAAAGGACAAGAATAGGAATCTGTGGTGAGCAAAACACAAATTCTATTTTTCTAATTCACTGCTAATAATTTTGAAATGCATAATAATTAGATATAACTGTATTATTAATGTTCAGCTTCAAAATATTTAAAACAAAATGCCATTCATTCTCACCTGACACAGCAATCTTACAAACATTTCTCAATAATTCAGCCCATTGCTCATGGGCACCTCTTAGATAAAAGTGAGTTTTTTGAGCCAAGTTTGCAAAAAATGATTCACCTATACTATACCTAAATTATGATATCAATGGCAAGAGGCATGACTTGCATTTTGTAAAAGTTATGAGAATATAACATGAAAATGCAAAACAGACTCCTTGAAATAAAAAACTCTGTTTTCTACCATTAATATAAAAAGAGCATTTATTCATAGTTCTAGTGTCAACGAATGGACCAAAAACTTTTGAACAGTCTCAGCAGAACCATAATTTGTTATCTCACATTTTGCCAAGATTATTATTTTTGACAAGATTATTATGTTTCATCATAAATAGTTTATAAAGAACTATACAAAACAAGCACAAAATAAATAATCACAAAATACTGTAGAGAAACTACTGTACTAAGGAACTGCTGACAAGAGAAAAAAAAAAAAACCAACTGCAGACTGAGAGAAAAAATGAGAATAGACTAAAGAATTAATTTAGAAATACTAAAACTCCTGCTTGATTCTTACACAGCTTGTTTACTAACTCTTCGGTCAGTTTGTTCAGATTTAAGAGACATTTCTGCTACTTCATAGCTTAAATCAGAGATAGAGATGTTTAACATAAACAGAAATAATATACAATTCAGAAACCCTGTTAACAGGTCTCTGCTCTTTCTTCTATTTTTTTTCCCCATTCTTTTTCATTTATTTATTTATTTATTTTTTAATCTCAGCCTGCCTGAGATTTATAAAACCAAATTGAAAACGTTTCTGTCTAAAGACTTTCATGGTGCAAAATTACATATCCATCTTCCACCTTTAGAAGGATACAAACAGGATTGCAGTGCCAGTGAACTGCGTAGACTTCAGTACCAAAGTCCAAGTAAAGAAAGGTAGCAAATAAATGGTGAAGACCTAGAGTACACTAAGGTAAAGAAATTGCATATGAGTTGCAATTTCGCAAAAACAAAGAGATGGAGGCTAGTGGGGTATATCCTTCAGGGAAAGGAAGTAATCAGAAAGCCTTTGTGATCCACATATAATGCTGAAAAATAGAAAAAGAAAGAAAAAGAAAAAGAAAAAGAAAAAGAAAAAGAAAAAGAAAAAGAAAAAGAAAAAGAAAAAGAAAAAGAAAAAGAAAAAGAAAAAGAAAAAGAAAAAGAAAAAGAAAAAGAAAAAGAAAAAGAAAAAGAAAAAGAAAAAGAAAAAGAAAAAGAAAAAGAAAAAGAAAAAGAAAAAGAAAAAGAAAAAGAAAAGAAAAGAAAAAGAAAAAGAAAAAGAAAAAGAAAAAGAAAAAGAAAAAGAAAAAGAAAAAGAAAAAGAAAAAGAAAAAGAAAAAGAAAAAGAAAAAGAAAAAGAAAAAGAAAAAGAAAAAGAAAAAGAAAAAGAAAAAGAAAAAGAAAAAGAAAAAGAAAAAGAAAAAGAAAAAGAAAAGGAAAAAGAAAAGGAAAAAGAAAAAGAAAAAGAAAAAGAAAAAGAAAAAGAAAAAGAAAAAGAAAAAGAAAAAGAAAGAGAAAAAGAAAAAGAAAAAGAAAAAGAAAAAGAAAAAGAAAAAGAAAAAGAAAAAGAAAAAAAGGAAAAAAAAAGATTTCACTTCTGCTTCATTATTTTATTTTATATTATTTTCTTCTTATTTTCTTCTCACAGTTTTGGGGAGCAAAAAGGGGGCAAGGAGGCAGAGGAGACTAACTATATGTCTCTCAGGTTAAGTTCCTGAAAACAGTGTAAGACTTACTCCAGGACTGAGGCATCATAGGGAAGCTGTACAGATTGTGCAGAACATTAATATTCAACTTTATAGATTTTTTTTTAAAGAGTCAGCCAACACTAGTTATGATGTTGTTTATCTAAAATGCATTAAAATGCATTTAATGTCATGCTAACGCTTTTTTTTTTCCGTCTTGTTTTGGACAAAGGAGAAAGCAGCGTTGTCCAACACAAATTCAGAAAAAACACAGGCCATAAGACAAACATTTCTACCCAGAGTTTTACATGCAAGGTATACTTTGGTTTGACTAAATTAATACATAAACAGAATGGCCAACTTTGTACTTCTGCTTTTGTTAATTCTCTGTGCTACATTTCTTTTTATGTTAATACAATATTTATTACATTAGCAAAATCTTTTTTTTTTTTTAACCTATGGTTTCTCAGTTCTTGAATTTAAGTAGAGATATAATCTTTTGTACCTAATTGTTCTTTTCTCTTTTGTTTCTCTTAATTATATTGTATTTGCATAGTTTTCCCCTAGACAGGAACAAATGGTTCTGCCAAAAAGAGCAGCTCTATGACTTTAATGAAGATTCTGGATGCTGCCCATGATTGATATTAAACTAATCCAATTTCCTGTAAAGATTGTGTATCTCTTCTAACACAGTGATTGACATCGCAACCACTCAAAAGCATCTCACATATAAGGGATGAACAGCTTCAGAAGTGCCGCTGAAGCAGTGCTTTCCACAAGGACATCAGGAGAGAAAAGCCTTGTCTCCTACACAGGGAGTGTATTTGTGAATAATGTCTTTTTCTTTCAAAACTCAGAAAGATCTCAACATCTGTTTATGCACCCATATTTTGCAGTCATCTATTTCATATTCAAAACAAATGAAAAAGTTGTTGTGAAGAGGGTTGTCTCAAAACTTAAAGACCAGCTTTCTAACTTATGCCTCTGCTTCTAGGCAGATGTTACAGTGCATTTATCTTATGCATATTGTATCCTTTTACCTAAAAGTGGCTTACTGTTTTGATTTTGATTATTATTTAATCATGTTTGTCCACCTTAGCAAAAAAAAAAAAAAAAAAAAAAACTAGCTTGTAAATTACTCTTTAAATTAAATATACTCTAGCTTATAAATTACTTATGCAGAGATCTATGAGCTCAGGTAAGGCTAAGTACATTAAATAATTTACTTCTGAGTTTTAAAATAAAATCATAATCTTTCATCAGTACTTTCACTTCTTCCTTACTATATCATGTTTTCTCCTATAAACTTTTAAAAAGAGTAAATTATTATTTATATGTTTTAACAGTGAATGCATCAAAACTGCTATCTAATTTTGTCACAGTTTTGGTTTTATTTGGAGATGAAGATTTACCAAAGCCACTTTAAAGGAAATATGCTGCTCCCACATTGCTGTGTTCACAGATGAGGTTTCCTAAAGATCTACAGTATATGTCTGCAAATAGTAAGGCTAAAAATTTGTACCAGTGGACAGAGGCAAAATCAAAAAACCTTCCCAAACTGATTACTAGAAATAAAACCGAAGAAAAATAGACCTGAAGGGATCACCTACTCCTTCCAGTGTTTGAAAGATAGGATCAATTATATCTTTTTGTTGTTATTAATGGCACAGACTCCACGGACTTTCCTAAGTTGTTTTTTTTTTTTAACTGCCTTTATCAATTAAAATAAAAATCAACTGAAAACTCCAATTTAATTTTTTCTTGTTTCAGTTTAAGCCAATTACTTATTTCTGGTATTTGCAACAGCTTTTGTATACCTGACCTCTTGATTTTCCTCTTTTATTCTTTCCTCTCCTTTGGGTTTAAATAGTCACATTATCTTTAAAATTCTCTCAGAAGTGATGCATTTTAGGTTTCTGATCAGTCTCACCCAGATCTTGGAGATCTTTCTTACTGTTTTTCTACATCTTGTCTCTAATCTGTTAAAATGATTTCAGATTCTGAGCTCACTCTCCAATGTATTTGTTATCCTTCCCAGATTTGTTTCCTATAACATATTTATTAAGCAAGCACTCTATTCCTTCATCCAAGCCCTTAAAAACATTGAACAAGACCAAGCAGAGCCTCAACAGACCATGACACTCTTCTAATTATCATTAAACGTCTGATCCTCACTCTGGTACACTCATCTTTTGCATATACGTAACAGTTTAATCTGGAGCATGCTTTGCAAGCACTCTTATGAAAATGTCCTGTAAGAGAATTTTGGATATTTTTTTCAAATGGGATATCCTCAGTTGAAAACCTAGTTTGAAGGATATGAAGGTAGCACAGTTTCCCTTCCCTTCCCTTCCCTTCCCTTCCCTTCCCTTCCCTTCCCTTCCCTTCCCTTCCCTTCCCTTCCCTTCCCTTCCCTTCCCTTCCCTTCCCTTCCCTTCCCTTCCCTTCCCTTCCCTTCCCTTCCCTTCCCTTCCCTTCCCTTCCCTTCCCTTCCCTTCCCTTCCCTTCCCTTCCCTTCCCTTCCCTTCCCTTCCCTTCCCTTCCCTTCCCTTCCCTTCCTTCCCTTCCCTTCCCTTCCCTTCCCTTCCCTTCCCTTCCCTTCCCTTCCCTTCCCTTCCCTTCCCTTCCCTTCCCTTCCCTTCCCTTCCCTTCCCTTCCCTTCCCTTCCCTTCCCTTCCCTTCCCTTCCCTTCCCTTCCTTCCCTTCCCTTCCCTTCCCTTCCCTTCCCTTCCCTTCCCTTCCCTTCCCTTCCCTTCCCTTCCCTTCCCTTCCCTTCCCTTCCCTTCCCTTCCCTTCCCTTCCCTTCCCTTCCCTTCCCTTCCCTTCCCTTCCCTTCCCTTCCCTTCCCTTCCCTTCCCTTCCCTTCCCTTCCCTTCCCTTCCCTTCCCTTCCCTTCCCTTCCCTTCCCTTCCCTTCCCTTCCCTTCCCTTCCCTTCCCTTCCCTTCCCTTCCCTTCCCTTCCCTTCCCTTCCCTTCCCTTCCCTTCCCTTCCCTTCACTTCTTCCCTTCCCTTCCCTTCCCTTCACTTCTTCCCTTCCCTTCCCTTCCCTTCTTCCCTTCCCTTCCCTTCCCTTCCCTTCCCTTCCCTTCCCCCTTCCCTTCCCCCTTCCCTTCCCTTCCCTTCCCTTCCCTTCCCTTCCCTTCCCTTCCCTTCCCTTCCCTTCCCTTCCCTTCCCTTCCCTTCCCTTCCCTTCCCTTCCCTTCCCTTCCCTTCCCTTCCCTTCCCTTCCCTTCCTTCCCTTCCCTTCCCTTCCCTTCCCCCTTCCCTTCCCTTCCCTTCCCTTCCCTTCCCTTCCCTTCCCTTCCCTTCCCTTCCCTTCCCTTCCCTTCCTTCCCTTCCCTTCCCTTCCCTTCCCTTCCCTTCCCTTCCCTTCCCTTCCCTTCCCTTCCCTTCCCTTCCCTTCTTCCCTTCCCTTCCCTTCCTTCCCTTCCCTTCCCTTCCCTTCCCTTCCCTTCCCTTCCCTTCCCTTCCCTTCCCTTCCCTTCCCTTCCCTTCCCTTCCCTTCCCTTCCCTTCCCTTCCCTTCCCTTCCCTTCCCTTCCCTTCCCTTCCCTTCCCTTCCCTTCCCTTCCCTTCCCTTCCCTTCCCTTCCCTTCCCTTCCCTTCCCTTCCCTTCCCTTCCCTTCCCTTCCCTTCCCTTCCCTTCCCTTCCCTTCCCTTCCCCTCCCTTCCCTTCCTTCCCTTCCCTTCCCTTCCTTCCCTTCCCTTCCCTTCCCTTCTCTTCCCCGCTTTCCTGCAAACAGGTATTTTATGTTTGGGATCTTTGTTGATTCTTATACAGTGCTGGATGGAAAGCAAACCAGAGGCCAACATTTTTCTTTTACAACACTCATCCTAAAATAGGATTACTGTGTATTACAGTATTACTATTACTACATTACTATGGCTGTATAGTAATGTACCTGCACAAAGAGACAGGAGCATAGTATTGTTAGCAGACCTCGCAATGAAAGCTCATATACCTGTTTCTAGTGAATGGTTGTGGGCATATCCTTCTTTATATTCTATTGTTGTTAGAAAAAAAAGAAAAAAAAAAAAAGAGTATTTCAAATAAAAGGTGTTATGTATTACAACTTTTTTTTTACCTGAACTGCCCTCTTTTCCTAAGATTAATATTTTGTAATGTTGATAGTTTTCATTGTTTTAAAATGTGAATGTTTTTGAGATATCTGAATATTTTTTTTGTGGAAAAAAAAAAAGAATAAAGAGAATTGGGAGAACTGAATGTCAATAAACAAAATGTTAATAACATTTTTATTACAATAATAAACATTAATAACATTTTGTGTTAATAACACATTTATTTTGCCTTTTTTTCCTTCAACAAATCATCTTAGAACCACTGAAGATGTTTTGTTCCTACAAAATATTTATTTTCAAGTTGTCCTAATAATCACTACAGAAAATTCTATGACCTTAAATGTGTGCTGAAAAAAGTAAAATAGTAAAAGAAACAAACGAGTTATTTCAGTAACTTCAGATCTGTCAATGATACTGTTGGACAGAGAGATAATTGGTTATTTCAAATCTTACTCTTAAGCTTACTAAAGGTTAAAGGTGTTCAGCTTTTCCCTGCAAACAAGAAGGAATATAGCACCTATTTTTAGAAACAGCTATTTATATTTTCTACGTCATTTTTGAATTTTCTTTTCTTCATGTAAGCCAAATACCTTTTCTCGACATTTAGCAAAACTTCAATCCATCTAATTATCTATGAATAAAAAGATAGCAAGACACAATATAGTAACTTTCATCTTTATTTAACTTTAATTATACATTTATAATATATATATTTAAATGAGTTGTTCTTTCTATTAGCATAAATAACATCCAGTTTTTGAAGTAGAAATGCTATGGTTATTAATGGAAAAATCAGAAATGACATACTGAACTTATAGAGAAATATATTGACTGGAAGATTTGGGAAGATTAAAAGAAAAAAAAAAAAAAGAACAACAACTTTTAAGAGAAAACCTTACCGCCTTAAGTATCTGTCTGTATTCAGATAAAAGCCAGAACATCTAAAATCACTCTGGGAAAGGAACAGACTCTGCTCTGCTTTATAGAACAGCAAGCATGCCACATAGGATGATGTTCAGCTAGAAAGTTTAGGTGTGAGTTAATAAGTAATTATTCTATTCTAATTTATTAATAGGATATCACCTTTGCAGATTATTATTGATTTGTTCTTTTTAATAGGCTGTGCAATAAAAGATAGGAATCTTATATTTCTGGACCGGAATTTTTTATTTGCATCTAGTTTGAGAAGATTAACTTTTGATAGAATGATAGAATTGTAGGATATCCTGAGTTCGAAGGGACCCCCAGGGATCCCCAAATCCAGCTCCTGGCTCCATATAGGACCACACAAAAATCAAACCATACATCTTAGAGCATTGCTTAAACACTTGGAACTCCAGCAGGCTTGGTGCTGGTGCCCTGTGGAGTCTGTCCCAGTGTCCAACCAACCTCTGGGTGCAGAACCTTTCCCTAACACCCAGCCTGACCCTCCCCTCTCACAGCTCCATGCCATTCCCTCGGGTCCTGTCACTGCCCCCAGAGGAGAGATCAGTGCCTGCCCCTCTGCTACCCTCACTGAGGCCACCACAAGGTTGCTCCTCAGTGTTCTCTTCTCTAAGCTGAGTAAATGAAGTGACTGCAGCTACTCCTCATATGTCTTAACTAGTATTCCTTAAGACACTCTCTAATAGTTTTATGTCTTTCTTATGTTGGGGCACCCAAAACTGCACACAGTACTTGAGGTGAGGCTGCATCAACACAGAGCAGAGTAGGACAATCACTTCCCTTGGCCAGCTATCAATGCCATGCTTGATGCACTTCAGGGTACAGTTGGCCCTCCTGGCTGCCAAGGCAGATTGTTGACTCACATTTAACTTGCTGTAGACCAGAACCCCCAGATCCCTTTCTGTGGCACAGCTCTCCCACTTCTTGTCCCCCAGTCTGTAATTACAGTCAGGGTTGCCCCTTACCAGGTACAGGATCCAGCACTTTCTCTTGTTAAACTTGATGCAGTGAGTGATATACCAGACCTCTAATCTGCGAAATATCTTGGCAAGGCCTTCACTCCACTCCTGAGGGAGTCAACAGCTCTCCCTAATTTAATATCACGTGCAACTTTAGTGAGCATTTGAGTTGAGTCCTTCATCCAGATCATTTATAAAAGCATTAAAAGAACTGGCCCTAAAATGGATCCTTGTGGAATTCCACTAGTCTAATAACTCATGATCTGGTCTAACAACTCATGAACTACTAATTCAGAAAGGCCTCTTGTGGATGGCCTGTGAGCTATGGAGATCTTTGATAATGAGGAGGAGCAGGTTGTCCCTACCTGAGACCTGAAAACTTGACAAGTATACACTTCTTTCCATGGAAACAAGTCAAACCAAAATGTTTCTTTCCCCTCTTCATATTTTATTTTAAGAAATAGTAATAAAGGATTCTGTATTTCTTTTACATTAAAGTGGGATGCATGAAACAGGTTGTTGTCAATACCTTCCTACAACTGTAACATGCAGGACTGCTTCACATGAAGTATCATATAGTGATTTTGTGAGATTGCTTTCAAAATAAGCTGTTATTCAGTGTAATGATAGTAGGGTCTACTTCTCAGAGAATGCAACCTTACATGAGTTCAAGGAAAAGAAAGAGATACACATACAAGGAGCATAAAAGAAAGACAGATATACTAATGTCCTTGAGCAAATGAATTCATATTTACTTCTCTGTACTGTTCCAGTCTAAACCAATTTATATAGTGTCTCAGGCGAAATTTAGCTTGTACAAGTGAAGAGAAAAAGCTGTTACAAGGATTGAAAAGGGAAGGCTGCCTTATTCTAAGCTAGCTTCTAGTCCTCTGTGCTAAATGTTTGAAAAGTTAAGTATACAGCAGTCACTGACTTCAAATTAAGTGGTAATGAGTACAGATTTCCATGAAGATTCCATGAATTAGTAATTACAGTTTTATTGCAACTGGAAATGGTGAAATAAACTCAGTCTCCACTGTCCCATACATGTAATTGATGAGTTAATTTGTCTTCAACACTGTCACGGTTTTAATATTTCTCCATCAATGCCATGAAAATTAATAGGATGCAGAATGTATAAAATCATATCCCCCAAGAAACCACTGTTCAGTACCAGTGAAACATAATTATTTCACCTCTCTTTGGTGTGAGCTTACCGCCTGTTTTTCCTTTCTTTTCTTTTCCTTTCTTTCTTTTCCTTTCTTTTCTTTCCTTTCTTTTCTTTTCTTTTCTTTTCTTTTCTTTTCTTTTCTTTTCTTTTCTTTTCTTTTCTTTTCTTTTCTTTTCTTTTCTTTTTCTTTTCTTTTCTTTTCTTTTCTTTTCTTTTCTTTTCTTTTCTTTTCTTTTCTTTTCTTTTCTTTTCTTTTCTTTTCTTTTCTTTTCTTTTCTTTTCTTTTCTTTTCTTTTCTTTTCTTTTCTTTTCTTTTCTTTTCTTTTCTTTTCTTTTCTTTTCTTTTCTTTTCTTTTCTTTTCTTTTCTTTTCTTTTCCTTTCTTTTCTTTCCTTTCCTTTCCTTTCCTTTCCTTTCCTTTCCTTTTCCTTTTCCTTTCCTTTCCTTTCCTTTTCCTTTCCTTTCCTTTTCCTTTCCTTTCCTTTCCTTTCCTTTCCTTTCCTTTCCTTTCCTTTCCTTTCCTTTCCTTTCCTTTCCTTTCCTTTCCTTTCCTTTCCTTTCCTTTCCTTTCCTTTCCTTTCCTTTCCTTTCCTTTCCTTTCCTTTCCTTTCCTTTCCTTTTCCTTTCCTTTCCTTTCCTTTCCTTTCCTTTCCTTTCCTTTCCTTTCCTTTCCTTTCCTTTCCTCAAGTCTCCTCGAGTCTCCTCGAGTCTCCTCTCCTCGAGTCTCCTCTCCTCGAGTCTCCTCGAGTCTCCTCGAGTCTCCTCGAGTCTCCTCGAGTCTCCTCGAGTCTCCTCTCCTTTCCCCTTCCCCTTCCCCTTCCCCTTCCCCTTCCCCTTCCCCTTCCCCTTCCCCTTCCCCTTCCCCTTCCCCTTCCCCTTCCCCTTCCCCTTCCCCTTCCCCTTCCCCTTCCCCTTCCCCTTCCCCTTCCCCTTCCCCTTCCCCTTCCCCTTCCCCTTCCCCTTCCCCTTCCCCTTCCCCTTCCCCTTCCCCTTCCCCTTTCCCCTTCCCCAACCTTCCCTGCCCTTCCCTCTCCTTCCCTTTCTCTCCTTCCCTTTCACTTTTATTTTATTTTTCCTTTCTTTTCTCAGTGATATTTTCCAACTTGACATACAGTGACATTTTCCGTTTCATATTAACATTCGTGTTAACACCGTGGATGCAGAATTAAAAGTACACCCAGAGGAAGGTTTGGATTCAGGCATATCAACAGAGGATTACATGGACTGCTTTCCTAACAAATATTTGCATGCAAAAAACTTTGCTATGAAAAAGGGTAGGTAGATTTTTTTTGTTTGTTTTTGTTTCTGTTTTGGCTTCTGCCATAATTCTCTTCATTTTTTAAAGCCTGTGGTTCCATAGGGCTCCTCTGGGACTCAAAGCAATAATCAGAATAAAAAGAAACTACTGCTCTGCAGCAGGCTGTGGCTGTAGCAGGTGAAGACAGACTATCACAGAATGAAGAAGGACTAATCCTCATGGACTAATTATTCTTAATCGCTGTCCTGCACACACCTAGGGGCTTCACCAACCTTGCTACCTTTTGGCAATGTTATCCGTATTTCTGCAAGGGATCACTAAGGTCCCACTCGTTGCTATACAGGCTACCATGTTAATCTCTGGCCAACCGCAGCTTTTTTGTTCATTTGGGTAAGTATGGATTTAATTTTAATTGACATGCAATGTAAAGCATTACTTCAAGAACTGTCCAAAGCAGTCCAAGAAAAGCAACCTCAATTACATTCTAAGAAGGCAAGGAAATAAGGTGTTCTTCATGGAAAAGGATGAGTCGGAACTCTTTGCACCCATCAAAGCTAATTTGTTTCAGATTTGGGCCTTTTCATATCAACTATTTCTCTCCAGCACCAGTGTGAAAGGGATTAGATACTCATACATCTGACCCGAAGGGCTATTTACTTCAAGTACTACAAGTATGGCTCCAGATGTATATGCAGACAAAGTTAAAATTTAAATATATTTATCAAACATCTTATTTAAATAACATTTATGTTTGTTTGTTTGTTCATTTGTTTTAATTCCTAACTCCTTCAATGGTGTGAAGCTATTCTTGCAACTGGGTTAGAGCTAACAGGATTTTTCCCATCAGGTATCTTCCTGTAATAAAATGATTTCTTGTTTGTTTGTTTCACAGGAATATTGATGGTGTCCTCCCCTTCTACACATTTTTTTTTCCCAAGAAGAATATTGTTGGACTAATTGTTTTAAGTTGTTTTCAGTTCTTAAAAAAATAAATAAATAAATAAATAAATAAATAAATATTTAAAGAAAGTTCAAGTGTTTTAGTTTAAAGAAATGGCTTCATAGGAAAGGAAAAACTTCCCAGCCTGCCCTATGAGACAGAAAATTAACTAATACTTTTAGTTTTCACAAAATATTTTTAGCCTGCAAAACAAGTAAAAAAAAATGTATAAAACAAAACAACAACAAACAAACAAATAAACAAAAAAGAACTATCATATGTAAGCAAACATTTAACCGTACCGTGCTGGATTTTAATTCAGAGAGAGATGTGCCAAGAAGAAACTCAACAAGATGCCATGTTTCTCTTTTCCTCTCCACACTATTTATTCTACCCTAAAATGAGAGCACACACTGCCTAGTTATTTAGGCAGTAGAAGAAGAGGAAGAGCAAAATATAATTCTAGAAACAGGCAGAGCTCCCTGACAGAAGACAAATTTATACCTACCTTGCTACCAAAATACTGAATCCTTCTTGCTGCAGTGTCTTTTTAGAAGTCTTTCAGTGAAGATACAGTCATTAAAAGTGCCAGATTGAAACTTAAGTAACAGTGGAACTGTCATACTTATTTATATCTACACAGATTTATTAAAAGCACCCAGCTATGCTCCAGGCACTAGTATAAATATTAAAAATACAAATCAAATGTCTGTGACACCCAGGGCTGCCACTGGTGTTTATGAACACAGAAATACCCTATAACTACTCACCTCAGACACCTCAGCAACTGCTTTATGAGGTGGAATGACGATACTTGAAGGCCAACAGCTGGAGGCTGTGCTGGAAATACAGAATACATCAGACTTATGGCTATGACATAGACAACACTACATCCCTTTTTCCAGGTTTCTCTACAAAGCCACTGTGCCTCCTATTTCTATAGGCAAAGACTGGGAATAAGCTAAGATTATCATGGTTGAGTTTAGCATTACTAATGTATCTATATAAATAATATCAAGCATGAAGCTTATTATTATTTTCTTTTATGGCACAGTTGTTTTAATGATCATACTGTGTACTTTGTGGAGAAGTCTAAAAATTCCCATTTTCTCGTGATTTTACTGAGCATTCAAGTGAAAACAGTATCTGTTTTCCGCACAGCATCTGTCTCCTGTACTTATCATATTTTTTCTCTAGTAAATTCAATATTCTGTCAGCATACATAGCTTCATCTATTTTCATTATCTTTCAACTTTTCTTGTAGATCTAATTACTTTAAATATAACAAAGACCATACCTAGCACGGATAAGAAATCCTTAAGCACAGAACAGACTTTATGCTTGTCTCTTCATAGTTTCCCAGCATGCAAGGAACATTTTAAAGTTTATAATTTCAGAAGGCAATAAAACAATTGACTTATGCTCTGCTTAGATCTGTATGATGCTGGCCTACAGCCATTAACTAGTATACCGAGCAACTAAATGTCCTCCTTTCATATTACAGCACTTGCTATCTAGTCAACACTAGAGCAGAATTATAAAATTATAAAATTGTAGAATCATTTAGGTCAGAAAAGACCTTCAAGATTGTCAAGTCCAGCCATCAGCCTGACTTACGAAGTCCCATCACTAAATCATGTCACTAAATGCCACGTCCACACATCTCTTAAATACCTTCAGGGATGGGGACTCCACTACTTCCCTGGGCAGCCTGTTCCAATGCTGGACCATCCTCTTCATGAAGAAATTTTGCTAATGTCAAATCTATACCTCCCGTGGTGCAAGCTGAGACTATTTCATTGTGTCCTATAACTTGTCACTTGAGAAAAGAGACCAGCACCCACCTCACTACAGCCTCCTTTCAGGTAGTTGTAGAGAGCAATGAGGTCTCCCCTCAGACTCTTCTTCTCCAGACTAAAGAAGCCCATTTCTTCAGTCACTCCTCGTAAGTCTTGTTTTCTAATCCCTTCACTAGCTTCACTGCCCTTTGCACATGCTCATACAACTCCATAACTTTCTTGTAGCGAGAGGTCAAAAATTGAACATAACATCTGAGGTGTGCTCTCATCAGGACACCATCACTTCCCTAGTCCTATTGGCCAACCTATTTCTGATGCAGGGCTGGATGCTGTTGGCCTTCTTGCCTACCTGAGCACACTGTTGGCTCATTACATGGAATGTAATTAGGATTTGCAAAATCATTAGTAAGATGAATGCAGAACTGTTACTCAAGTAATTCTGCAGTACTAGAGGCACAGGGCACACATTTAAACTATTAGATCATTTTGAAAGAGAAAAGAAAGTGTTTCTTTATACAGCAGGTAATGAACTTCTGGGATGTTTTGACACAACCATCTATGAAGGCAAACAGTATTAGTAGACTCAAAAAAAAAAAAAATTAGCCAGATCCATGGACAATAGGTCTGCAATTTAGACAAGTATCATGCAGCCTAAGAGAAGAATCAGGCAACCTACTCAATACCAGAATGATTGTGGATACAGGAGAGAGAGATGGGTAAAGGACCACTGACTTCACTGCTGGAAGGAAAACACCAAGTCAGAAGGACCATCAGTGTGACCTTGTGGGGAATGTCCAGTGCTTCTTTGCATGAAACATAATCCTTTTCATTTGTTTGCAAAATATGACCTGCAGATAAATTATATTTATATTATATAAATGATATTTATAATTAAGTTACCAGATCAGGATATGTTTTCTTGTTTAGAGGTATATTCACTGAGTATATAATATTGGAGAATAACTGCAATGTAAATAGTAACAGATTATAGCCATTCTTCCAAGTCTGGAGAAATCTTCCCTTGGAAGCAAGTCTACAATGGTTTTATTAAATAATTTTTAACTTTATATGTATATAGTCTCATACTTCTGATATTTAATGAATCTAATATCAGTGATTTCAGGTAAGGTTTTTATAGAGTACTCTTTTTTATCTTATGTCTTGGTAAAATTTCCATGTCACAAAAATCCTGCAGTAAATTTGGACACCAAAATCCACAAGTCCTCATGAAAAGTCAGTATGACTCAGGTAAAGGACCAACCTGTCACCTGTAAGATGGCCTCTTAGTCATATTACAATAAGATATCTTAACTAGAGGTCGCCTTTCATCACAGAGGTCTGGTCTATGGATAAATGGGGAGACACATACACACACACTATTTCCAGTCTTTTAGTTTTGGTAGACGGTAGAAATAGATCAGGAAAAATGGCAGCAACAAGCAGCAAATATTACAATTTTAAAGAAGCAGAAAAATGGAGCCAGAAAACTTATCATCCAACCTGCAAGTTACACAGCATGTCTGAACAGTTTAAGCCAGATGAATGACATATGGTTTTGTTTGTTTGTTTCTTTGTTTTTAAAGTTGCAGTTTGTTTTATGTATTCAGAAACAACAAATGGAAAGTGTCAATGAAAGAAAAACTCCGTCTTTCGAACAATAAAAAACCTTTTATTCATCATAGATGACTCCACAAGTGTTAAGTATGATCTACGATGTTAACCACACTGAGTATCACACAAGGCAGAAGTCTATTGCAGTATATTGTAGGAGAGCAATATCTCCTTCAAAAGGTACCAGATGGTTCTCTCTATTCCCTCTTTCTTGTGTGCAAGCTCCAGCGGAAATGGTACCCTGCAACAAAATTCTTCTAAAACTGTCAATTCAAATAAAAATGACAGCTACTACTAAAAAACTAACTAAAAAAACAGCTACTACAAAATTGTAAAAAATACAGTGAAATGAACATTTTAATAAATGAGTTTCCTCAGTTTCTTCGGCAATGACTCATCCATGATTCCTAATTTTAACAAAGACAATAAATCAACAGGACAAAACATACTTTAAAAATTATTTTGTTAAAACAATCATTTACCCTAAAGAAAAATATATAGATAAATATATTTACCTATATTTATCTTTATCAATAAAGATATTTAATATGTTGTTTTTGTGTTTTTGTTATTGTTTTTGCAAAGAATAAAATAATCCTTTTTGTACAAGGGTGTGAGGGATCATATCACAAAAGCATGGAAGAAATATCATCAGGCTTGGTGGACTTGATGATATTTATAAGTTTGGCTAAAGTGCAAAAGAAGCAAATCTCTCAGGTACCTGTCAGAGACAGGTGATCTGCCTGGAATAGACTCGCACCATGTTTTGGGTTTTCTCCCATGTTCACTTGTCATTAGTACCCATTTCTGATCCAGTGAAAGGTTGTTACGTGGTAGGACACCATCTTTGCTATCACTGTCCTTTCTCTTACTGTTATTCACTTTTATCTTCCCTTTATAGTTTTTTGATGAAAAACCTGATAATCTGGTGAAATAACTTCCTTTCATCCTTTCATGCAACTGGTCTAGTCTCAGGTTCTGCAAAGAAGGAAGAAAACTGTGGCTCAGCTTGTCTGGGAGAGATATCCCTCATGCAGACGCAGCACCTCACTGTCAGCAGCATGCTAGCAAAGCATCCTTGTACCTGTAAAGAGACATCAAGTGAAGCAGACACCCCACCACCATCACCACCACCACGTGTTTATTCTGATCTGTGTCATGACCATTTGCAATTTTCATCAGGTAGGACATACAAATGAGGCAAAACTGAATCTGCCCCAGAATTTGCAGATGTCTGAAAGGCTTTTTTAACATATCATTTGACAGGAATGGAGCTATTAAGTGCTGTCATATCCAGATGCCTGGAAGTAATTCACAGGTTGAGAGATGCATAGTTCTGTTCACAAGAGCTAGGCCAGTTTTACATGGTAAAATGGGTACATATTTTTATTGATTAAATAAAAGTGAGGTAAAAGGTAAGACTGGCAGATTTCTGGCAAAAGCCAGAATGCTATTGTAATTCATCTTATGGCAACAATTTAGAATATATTTTCTACTGTATGTTATTTCATTCAGGAGGATGTGGATTATACTCTGCAGGGAATATCTCAGTTTGTGTAAGTTGCATCAATGTGCAAGTTCTTTTTTAGTACAACATCGGTAAAGCACTGAAAATGTAGGTCAGTCCAAATCTCCATAAAACAATACTTAACTCTTTGCAGTAAAGCTCCTACTTACATATGTTTTGATCACAGATGTTTTATTTTTCCATTTTTAAGACTATACGCATTTCAGTCCCTGGAACATTGATTCCTTGATATAAGGATGAGGTTCAATGTGGGGACTATTCCTCCTATAAGGTAAGGAAAAAATAATGTTTTTTAATTAATTGATTTCAGTAAAACACAACTCAAAAACAAGCAGAAGGAAAATATATTCCTGTATATCTGTGTTTATAAAATCAGAAATCATTCATCGTTTACAGTCTCCTTTAATATACTGTCAGGAAAGCAAGTAGTGATAGGAAAATAAAATGAAAGGCTGTTTTAAGACAGTTAATGGCTTGGTCATTATACATATGTTAAGCTTAGTATCTACATTAGGTTTTATAGCAGCTTTTTATTGATGCGTGTTTGTTTTTTACAGAAATATCAGTTTTCATGTTCAAGTTTGAACAAAAACCCAGGTTATTTGCTACTTATTTTAGGTCTGTATTATAATCTTAACAGACAAAATATTGGAGATGTTATTAAAGATGTCCACTGGTTTCCATTTTAAATGTTGGGCTGGCAGTACCTAGTGAATTATGTAGGATTTTATAATACCAGCATTCAAGGACTTATGTAGTACTTTCAGACACAGAGTTCTACTCAGTTTGTAGCTTCATGGTAGTACCTTTCCTAATTTTCTCAAATCATAATAACGATTTTATTGCAACTGAATGTTTGCCATGGAAGGAATATGTATCTGCAAAAAGTAGCAAACACCATAAACCAAATCAGAGACCTGTTATTGGCAGAGAGGGGCAGGGATTTTATGATTCCACTTGCTTCCACTGAAATTTTGCCAAAAAGCATTAGAAGTCTTTGACTAGTTTTCCCAACAGAAAACTTCAAGGAAGTCAGGAAAGGAGGTTCATAATTTATACAACCTACTACCTAGGCAGAATGAATAGCTGGTAGAAAAATATATATTTTACAATTTAATGTTTTTGTTATTGTATGTTATTGTTATTAATGATTATTAAATTTCCCTGAATCAGCAAGCGAACATCAGGTCTTTAATATATCCTCCTCTTCTGATTTATCAATAATTAATAGTCATTGAAGAGTCAGGAAGAAAGGTAGTCTTTCTTCCTGAGTGTTCTTGGCTAGCCCACAATGTGCTATCTAGCTACAGTAATAAAAGTTATGTATCTGATGACTGTTGCCAACTTCTAAGCCTCTTGAGTTCATTCTAGCTACCACAGTTTCTGCAAAGAAGGAAATATTCACTAATACTTGGCGAAGTACAGGAATTCAGGGATATCTGTTTGGCTCTACCCACTGGACAAAATGGGTAACTCATAAATTTGTGTACAGCGAAGCCAACGTCCCACCCCCAAAAAAAAAAAAAAAAAACAGTAAAAAAACAGTAAGATGAAATGAAGTGTTCTGGAGAGGGAAAATAATAATAGTAATAATAATAATAAAACAAAAAAAAGTCAAGAAGCACAGCGCTTTATACAATTAACAAAATGTGATATCTATTAACACCTTCATCACAGCAAGTATAGGAAAGGCCACAATCTTGAAAAGGGAGCAAAAGTAAAGAGAGATGTTGAGTTTGTGTAACATTGAGACACAGTCTGCTAAATCACTGACAGCGCTTGGTTTCTCTGTGTACATCACATCACATATGCCATTGATGGAAGAATAAAAAGCATTCACTAAATTTCTCTTGTGAATCACACTATCTTGCACTTTTTATAGATTCTGAACATTTTGAAGATTAGGGGAATGTTGTGGTTTAACCCGCCTGGCAGCTAAACACCACTCAGCTGTTCGCTCACGCTCCCCCCTCCCTCTCTGGGATGGGGGAGAGAAACGGGAAAGTGAAGCCTGTGAGCTGAGATAAAGACAGTTTATTAAGACAGGAATATAATAATAACAATAATAATAATAGTGATCATGATAATAGTATTAATAATAATAATGTGTAAGAAACAAGTGATGCACAATGCAATTGCTCACCACCCGCTGACTGATGCCCAGCCTATCCCCGAGCAGCCGGCCCCCCACCCCGGCCAGCCACCCCTATATATTGTTTAGCATGACGTCAGATGGTATGGCCAGTTTGGGTCAGCTGTCCTGGGTCTGTCCCCTCCCAGCTCCTGCTGCACCCCTAGCCTGCTTGCTGGCAGGACAGAGCGAGAAGCTGAAAAGTCGTTGGCCTGGTGTAAAAACTGCTCTGCAACAATTAAAACATCAGCATGTTATCAGCGCTCTTCTCATCCTAATCCAAAACATAGCACCCTACCAGCTACTATGAGGAAAATTAACTCTGTCCTAACTGGAACCAGGACAGGGAATAAAATTGTCCTGTAGAAAATAGTGTATATATGAATGTCTAGGAGAAGAATGGGAAGAGAACATTCTTTTCTATACCATATTTCTCAGAAATTATCTATTTTCTTAATGTTCCTCTATAGGTTATCATCTGTAGAACATCCTGCTGTTTTATCACATGAATAAAGTAATGTACTCCTCTTCCACTGATCTTAAAAGTGGGATTTTATTCCTGGAATCTATATAGGGCAACCATTACACAAAGCCATCTTCTGATTTCCATACAGAGAATGAAGGTTGATCAGTCACTTTTGATATGATCAAGGTAACAGCCAAGACAACTTTCTTAATGACCTATCACACAAAGGCAAATAGTGGCACTGACCATCTGCTTTTCTTTTTATGTTAGTGTTTTTTCTTCTACTTCCTTTCATCCTTCTTTTGCTCCAATACCTCTCTCACTAACAGTTTTCTCAAACATGTTAAATTTCTCTTTTACATGGTGAAAACATAAAACCTTGGTAGGTTTGTCTGTAGTTTCAGAACTCAAATATGAACAACAATTGTCATATAAAATTTAGGGTTTAACCAATTCCTTTTAAGCAAAAATTGAAATTAATTTTTAAAAAAAAAATTTTATTCAATACTTCACTAAAAATTTTGAACTTAATTCAGCTCTTCAGCAAATCATATTATTTATATTTTTAAGAACAAAACATGAAGTTACAATTGCTATGAGGCTTGCAATATACTACCTTGCATGAGTTAGGCTAGTGACCACCCACAGCTACAAACTTTTGTACATGCACCTGTTTCTACACATGCTTAATCCTCTCATCCAGCTCACCATATGTCTTATCCACCTGTTGCATGATGCTCGAAACTTATGGTGAAGTCTCTACTGTAAGGACTATTTTATGTCGTTTGAGCATCACTCAGGATAATCAAATTCTGGGATTGTTAGGGACTTCAGTCATTCAGCCAATGAATAATTATAAGTATATGCAATATGTAAGAAGTATATTACATTCCATAGTGATTTTACACAACTTCAACCATAAACTTAGCATTTTCAATCAATTTTGTTCTCAGATGCTCTGAAATAGGCTTAAATTGCTAGCACCTGCATTGGACCTTTACAATAGCAGAATACAGACCACACTCCATATTTAAAATCAGATGGTCTGTGATGGTGACCCAATCATGACAGAAGATAGCTGCTTGAAATGAATCTATCTCAAGAAATGATAAAATATTAGAGACAAAATCAGTTGTACATAAAGCACTTGTAAATTGAAAACATTTCCTTTTTCAATTTAAGAGACATGTCATCAAATACTCATGTATTAGGTTGACAGTGAACTGTCTTGACTGACAGTTCAGTAACATCAGTCTCATCCAAACATGAAATATAGTGTCTATTTGTGGTTTATAGTACTCATTGTCCATTTAACCCTAAACTGCAATGTTAGTAGAATAAAGTAGTAGAATAAAGCAATAAGTGATTATATATTTGACAACATCAAAAGAATTTGAATATATTTGTTTACATTTTAAAGAGAAGAAAAGAATTTGCTTTTTGGTAAATTCTCTGAATTTAAGATTATTAGATTATATAGTATGCATAGCTTAAGGTGAAACTTAACACGGAAAGCA
>NC_089912.1:12814272-12874272 GCF_040182565.1 Anser cygnoides | reverse complement strand
GCATATATTCAGGTTACTTTTAAATTTACCAGCTGACATTTAAAAAGCATGTTAGCTGCAGCAGTAGTATGCTCAGTGAGGGCTAACTCATCATCTCGAAAAACATAATTAACCTGTTCAGTGTTGTTACAAGTGTAGCTCATCTTGGCAATTAAGCTAAGGCAGAAAAGCCAAAACTAGACAGTAAGAGAAGTTGGGAGCTCCGGTCTGTGACTGTGAGATTCCTTGCCACTCCTGTACCTGCATATGTCCCTGCACTGAGCATTCCTGGTCAGCATCCGCTGGTCTTCAAACCAAGGAATCTCCCCTACTCTACATTCACCTGTTATTTCTCTTTTCTGTAGCCTTTTATCTCCACATCCAATTTTTCTCAATTTTTATCTAAGAATTATTTTCCTTTCAGATATTCCCAGGTTGTGGGTGGGTTAGCCAGCACAACCCTGTGAAATTGGGTCTGGGCTTCTGGAGACAGGAGAACCTCATCTGTATTTCTCATTTCTGGAAGGGAAGCAAAGGGCAGAGAGGCAGTCAGCAGTGAGAAGGAGGTTCCTTGGCCAGGGCTTAGATTTGCTAGGACGTAAAAGCTGAAGCTCCTGGCATCATTCTGAGTCTGGCTTCACCCTTGGCTGAAACCTCTCGAGTACCACCCACACGCTCATGAGAACTGGCAGCACTGCAGCCTTGATGTGAAAACAGGCATGCATTAGCTGCCAGTTTTTACGGGCACTGTGCCCTGACTTCAGGAAGCAAAACGACTGAGATGTGCTGAGGAAACACTTTTCACATTTCCTACCTAGGTCTCTGAGCAGAATTTGGGTCTTTCTAGACCTTGAATCATACTCATACAGATTTCAGTGGATTAGCAAAAAAGCATGTAATTTCCACACTCTGGAGTGATAGATACTCTTTCTACCTGGATATCCCCAGCATGCCTGCAATCACCATCTCAGATTTCAATGAGATGCAACATATAGAAACTGATAAGACTGTGAGCTGTGCTATTATGGGCTGAAACTAAGACCTTTAGACTGGAGTTGAGTTTACTGAGTTCCTATCCAGTATAAATTGATACAACTTCAATGTCACAATGGCTGAGGATCCAGCCCTTTAAAATGAATGCAGGTGCCAAAAGTGACAACATGGTACCTGGAGCACACGGTTCATCTACGCAGTATCAGCAGTGTGCAGGCAGCCCCATGCTTCACAGAGGTGATCATAAGGGCACTCTGTTTCATCAGAGTAGGTGATAAGAAACATGAAAAGACACTTATCTCTGTATATTCAGTTGCATTTCTGATTTAAAAACAAACAAACAAAAAGATATAAATTATAGTAAAATGGGTTATGTTTTTATGACATGAACACCTAAGCTAAAATAACATCTATCTGTAATGGAGCAGACATCTTATATAATGACTTTCAGTCACTCTTGTCTTACTCTGTATTTAAACCAACAATTTAGAGATGGAAAAGCTTGGGAGTCCTTAGCATTTCCCTAAGAAAAAGCCGAAAGGTCTACTAGTAATCCCGATGTTCTAAAAGCAGCAAAGGAAATACTACACAGTGTTATCTAATTGGAAGAAAAGGAGAAGAGACTCGAGGAGAGGAGAGAGGAGAGGAGAGGAGAGGAGAGGAGAGGAGAGGAGAGGAGAGGAGAGGAGAGGAGAGGAGAGGAGAGGAGAGGAGAGGAGAGGAGAGGGAGAGGAGAGGAGAGGAGAGGAGAGGAGAGGGAGAGGAGAGGAGAGGAGACTTGAGGAAAGGAAAGGAAAGGAAAGGAAAGGAAAGGAAAGGAAAGGAAAGGAAAGGAAAGGAAAGGAAAGGAAAGGAAAGGAAAGGAAAGGAAAGGAAAGGAAAGGAAAGGAAAGGAAAGGAAAGGAAAGAAAGGAAAGGAAAGGAAAGGAAAGGAAAGGAAAGAAAGAAAGAAAGAAAGGAAAGGAAAGGAAAGGAAAGGAAAGGAAAGGAAAGGAAAGGAAAGGAAAGGAAAGGAAAGGAAAGGAAAGGAAAGGAAAGGAAAGGAAAGGAAAGGAAAGGAAAGGAAAGGAAAGGAAAGGAAAGGAAAGGAAAGGAAAGGAAAGGAAAGGAAAGGAAAGGAAAGGAAAGGAAAGGAAAGGAAAGGAAAGGAAAGGAAAGGAAAGGAAAGGAAAGGAAAGGAAAGGAAAGGAAAGGAAAGGAAAGGAAAGGAAAGGAAAGGAAAGGAAAGGAAAGGAAAGGAAAGGAAAGGAAAGGAAAGGAAAGGAAAGGAAAGGAAAGGAAAGGAAAGGAAAGGAAAGGAAAGGAAAGGAAAGGAAAAGGAAAGGAAAGGAAAGGAAAGGAAAGGAAAGGAAAGGAAAAGGAAAAGGAAAGGAAAAGGAAAGGAAAGGAAAGGAAAGGAAAGGAAAGGAAAGGAAAGGAAAGGAAAGGAAAGGAAAGGAAAGGAAAGAAAGGAAAGGAAAAGGAAAGGAAAGGAAAGGAAAGGAAAGGAAAAGGAAAGGAAAGGAAAGGAAAGGAAAGGAAAGGAAAGGAAAGGAAAGGAAAGGAAAGGAAAGGAAAGGAAAGGAAAGGAAAGGAAAGGAAAGGAAAGGAAAGGAAAGGAAAGGAAAGGAAAGGAAAGGAAAGGAAAGGAAAGGAAAGGAAAGGAAAGGAAAGGAAAGGAAGCAGAATTTGGTACCTACTATTTTGTATTTTCTTAAGTCACTTAGTTGATTAGAATTGTATAGAGTTTTTATTCCTAGGAATCAAAAACACAGGAGATGATGAAAATCATCATTATGTTCTTGTTTTATGACCACATTATGTAAAAAGATGTTTTTACTTCAGAACTATGTGTTTTACTGTGCGAAGTTGTAACACTAATCCAAAAAACCTGTGACGTCAGCCCTTCTGTTAACTTGTGTGCCCTGTAGAAATTGTTCCTGTCAATATTTTAATTTCAGTGAGACACAAGGAGAGAACAAAACAAAAACCAAGCCATTCTAAGCAGATGGTTGTCACAGACTGCATACCACAATTAAGAGCTAGTATACAAGTTTATGCAGCTTGATACACTATAAACAGTTCCTGCATGTAAATGCTGAATGAAATAAGCCTGGGGTAATTGTTTAGAAAAATAATTCATTTTTATTCTTTCCTTGTTTCTCTAAATCTTTTATAACATTTCCAGATAAATTGACTGGCAGATGTAGGGTCTCTGCAACACTGTGGCTCCTGCAGCAAGTTCCCTGTGTTTCTACCTTTTAACTAAATGTGTAGTCCCCACCCCATGGCAGGACTACTGCAGGCTTTCCCTCAGGCTTGACAATGGAAATTATAGCGTTGAAAATAAAATTATAAAGAAATGCAATAAGCACCAAATGGTTTTCTGAAATGTAAGCTAAATCTACTGTCACTTTGCTTCCTGCTTACTTTCTGAATACCAGGAATTATTGTAGAAAAAATTCTGTTAAGGTTGCAGGTGTTACATACATGGTTATGCAGAGAAAGTCTTTGTCTTCCAAATGGGTATACCATTTACTAACTTTGAGGGAATTTATCTATCCTTTCACTCATAAAGGGGCAAGTGAATTTAGGTGAAAAGCACACATTACTCATAAAGGGGCAAGTGAATTTAGGTGAAAAGCACACATTTTACAAGCCCTTGTCCAAATATTACAATAACTGTATAAAACAATGCTGTGACTATATATTTGTCTGAGTGTGTAACATTCCTCCATTGACTCTCTTTTCAGGGACTGTCTTCTCTATGTTTCATGTCACAGACCCTCAACCCAGCTATTTACTTCACTATCTAGCTTTCTTTACATTGCTTGTGCAAAATCACAGAACCTCTTAAAGATTACTGCTTACGTGTTCCCCAGTGTGCTGAACACTGTATGAACACAACAAGTGACAAGTTCATCATGTTGAATTGCAGTCAGCCATTCATGCAAATGTCCAGTTAGTGTCCACCACTGTGTGATTCTCATCTAAGAATAGTAATATGTACTTCGATCCTGATCATATAATCTACACATGATCATAGAATCATAGAATCATAGAATATCCCAAATTGGAAGGGACCCATAAGGATCATCAAGTCCAACTGCTGGCACTGCACAATGTAAGGAAATGATGCATGATGTAAGGTAATAAAATAGCTTTTATTTTAGCTAGTTTAAAGTATGAGACTTTGACTTTGTTTAGTTGTAACTTGGGGAAAGGGAGTGGAAAGGAACTTTTTGAACAGCAAAAACATCATGGCAATGCTTTCTGGCTTTTGTCCCACAGATATATAAAACGCAGAAAGCAGCAGTTGTGCAATGTAGATCATCGTGTACACGATTTCACCTAGAAGAATTTCTTGTAAAACTGACATAAATAAAATTTATTATATTTCTGTCCAACATAATTGTGACAGGCGGATTACCTGGGGGGGCGGGAGGGGGGTCAAACATTTTGATTTTTATTAACAAATGCTTTTGTTTTAGCAATTGCTAGTTATGAAGATAGTCCAGGAAATCCTCCAGTGTAACAGACATAAGCTTTTCAAAGTTACCCTGTTCTGAAAGTCATCTCATACTGAGAGACAGCATCTAGTAGATCCTGAACAAGACACTACATGGGTGTGGCTACTCTGATATGCACAACTGGTTTTCTGTGTGACCTAAAACTCTCCAGAACAAAAAATTTATCTTCCTTATACACAGTCAGCTGTCTTCTCAGGAGTGGACACATGCCTAGGGCTGGGAATGCCTTGGCTTCCCTGCTCCCCAGGTGGGGGTGGTGGGACATTGCCATGGTCCTCATGACTCTCCACAGCAACCTAAGGGCCTGAAGTCAGTTCTAACCAGTGAAACACAAGACCAAAAAATAAAAAATAAAAAATGTATTGATGGACTGGCTTTTTTATATCTTTGGTCAGGAGGCCCCCTGTTGAGCTGCAAACCCACATCAGACTTAGTGTTCCCTTTGGGAAAGAAAATCCTCTTCAAACCACAGAACCATAGAGCAGCCCAGGTTTGAAGGGACCTTAAAAGACCATCAGATCCAAATTTTCTGAGAAGAAAGGGAGTCTAGATTAGATTGTTTATCAACCTGTCTAATAGCATCATGAAAAATTCCAGTGATGTTCTCCTCCAGATGTATCAAAAGGGATTACTGAACCCTGGGAGCAGCAGTAAAGGACTCGGGAGTGCAGGTAGTTTTTTCATCAGACCTCCTGGTCAAGGGAAGGGGATTGAAAGGGCCAGTCAAACATAGTGAATCAAAAGATGGTTACAGGGCTGGTGCCACAGACAGAGGTTCAGCTACTTAGGCCATGGGACTCACTTTGAGAAACGTGGTCTGCTGGGGGTTGCTGGGGTCCACCTGTCAGAGAAGGGGAAGAACATCTTTGGTTGTAGGTTTGCCTAGGTGAAGAGGACTTTAAACTAGAGTTGCTGGGGGAGGTGAACCTCAATCCATCCTGCTCCTCACAACTTGATGCCCAGAGCCTGGAGAATGGTCATGTGTCAGCAGGAGAGCACCTGAAGAGAAGCACAAGGAATTCCAGCCACTGCAGCCAGTAAGTGAGCTTCATCAGGGGCCCGACTCAAACGTCTCTATGGTAAAGCATGTAGCATGGGAAACAAACAAGAGGAGTTTAAGATGTATCCACAGCTGTAAGGCTGTGACCTTACTGGAGTTATGGAGACATGGTGGGATGGCTCCCATGACTGGAGTGTTGGAATGGAAGGACACGTGCTCTTCAGGAAAGACAGGCAGGGGAGATGAGGAGGGGGCATCTCCCTCTAAGTCAGCGAGCAGCTGGAGTGCATGGACTCTGCCTGGGGATGGGTGAGGAGCTGACGGAGAGCTTGTGGATCAGGAGTAAAGGCAGGGTGGTGACAGGTGACATTGTAGTGGGAGTCTGCTACAGTACATCTGATCAGGAAGACCAAATAGATGAGGCCCTCTGCAGACAGGTAGAAGCAGCCTCACTTTCACCAGCACTGGGCCTCACAGGGGACTTCAACCACCATGATATCTGTTGGAGGGACAGCACAGCTGGGCATAGGCAATCCAGGAGGTTCCTGGAATATATTAATGATAACTTTCTTCTCCGAGTGATAGAGGATCCAATGAGGAAAGGTGCTCTGCTGGACTTCATTCTCACCAACAAGGAGAAGCTGGTGGGGAATGTGAAGCTCAAGGGCAGCCTTGGCTGAGGTGATCATGAAATGGTGTGGTTCATGATCCTGAGAGCAGCGAGGAGGTAGCAAAGCACACTCACTACCCTGGACTTCGGGAGAGCAGACTTTGCCCTCTCCAGGGATCTGCTTGGTAGAGTACCATGGGACAAAGCCCTGGAAGGAAGAGGGGCCCAAGAAAGCTGGTTAGTATTCACAATCACCTCCTCCTCCAAGCTCAGGGGAGATGTATTGCAACAAAGAGGAAGTCAAGCAAAAACTGAAAGGCCTGTACAGATGAACAAGGAGCTCCTGGCCAAACTCAAGGGAAAAAAAAAAAAAAAAAAGGTGGCCTACAGAGAACAAAGAGCAAGGAGAGAGAGTCTGTGACTAATATAGATACTATATAATGTAGTCCAATACACTAGTACTATATACTATAGTCCTGTTAGCCAGGGATCAGGTTAGGAAAGCCAAAGTCCTTTTAGAAACAAACTTGGCCAGGGATGTCAAGGGCAATAAGAAAGGTTTCTGCTGGTATGTCAGTCATAAAAGGAAGACTAGGGAAATCGTGGGCCCTCTCCCGGGGAGGGCCCTCTCCCTGTGGGAAACAGGAAACCTGGTTACCTGGGATATGGAGAAGGCTGAGGTACTCAGTGACTTGTTTTGCTTCGGTCTGCACCAACAAGAGCTCCAGCCACATAGCCCAAGCCACAGAAGGCAAAGACAGGGACTGGGAGGATGATGAACTGTAGGAGAAGATCAGGTTTGAGACTATCTAAGGAACCTGAAGGTGCAGAAGTCCATGGGACCTGATGAGATAGATCCACAGGTCATCTCTGAGGCCCCCAGAAAAAGAAGAACATGAATATATTAGAATGAGTCCAGAGGAGGGCCACAAAAATTATTAAAGGGCTGGAGCACCTTTCCTATGAAGACAGGCTGGGGGAGTTGGGGTTGTTCATCCTGGAGAAGAAAAGGATCTGGGGAGACCTTATAGCAGCCTTCCAGTACTTATAGGGAGCCTACAAGAAAGCAGGAGAGAGACTCATTCTCAGGGAGTGTACTGATAAGAAAAGGAGTAACGGTTTTAAACTAAAAGAACTTAGATTTAGATAAGAGGAAGAAATTCTTTACTATGAAGGTGGTGAGGCTCTGGGTGGACGGGGCTTTGGGCAACCTGGTCTATTGGGAAGTGTTCCTGCCCATTGCAGGGGGGTTGGAATTAGATGATCTTTAAGGTCCTTTCCTACCCATACAATTCTATGATTCAGTGATTCTTTGACTATATGTGAATTCTACCATGTTCCTGGGGATGTTGTTCCAGTGATTTATTATTCTTTCTTATATCAAGACGAAACCTCTCCTAATGCAACTTTTACCCATTGCCCTTTGCCTTCTCCATGTGGCTCCTTGTAAATAGAGAACTTCCATCCTCTTTGTAACCACCCCTTATGTGATGAGGTGATGAGGTGAACAGTGATGAGGTCCCCCCTAAGATTTCTTTTCTCCAGCATGAAGAGACCTTTCTTCACTCTTTCCTCTTAGGGCAGTTCCTACAGATCATCTTTATGGCCATCATTCGGACTTCCTTCAGTCTGCCCACATCTTTTTCTTGAATTGTGGGAAGCAGGACAGTACAAAATACTCCAGATCCAGCCTGGCAAGCACTGAGTAGAATGGGACAATCACATTTTAATCTCTGGATCTCATTTGCTTTTGTTGCTGCAGCAGTGCACTGATGATGTTGATCAGTGTGAAGCCCAGGACCAGTTACAGGGAGACCCTGCTTGCCAGCCTCTGAAGAGCCTGCCAGCCTCTTCTCACCCTTCACATCCCTCACTGGTTTCAGTTCCAGCTGAGCACTGATTTGTTTTGCTGCTGCACACTCAGACTGTGTCTCTATGTTCCTCTTTGGCTGTCCACCCTTATTTCCACTTGCAAATACATCCTGTTCATTTCCAAGCCCAGAGTGAAGCTTCCTGTTCCCCTGTGATAGTCCTCTGCCTGTTGGAAAGAACTGCTTTTGTGATTTGAGGAGTTGTCCTTGAAGTTTACCAGCTTTCCTAGTCACCTTTACACTCCAGCACAGCTGCCTGAGGACTTATGCCAAGTCCCAGAACAAGCCAAAATCTGCTGTCCCAAAGTACACAATTGTGACTCTGATGTCTGTCTTCTGGACTTCTCTCAGGGTAATAGCTCTATAGTTTATGATCGATAGAGCCAAGACTGCCATTCCATCCCCAACCACTTTTTCATTGCTTGTGTGGAACAAGTCCAGAAGAGAATGTCCCAAGGCCAGCCCATCGATTATTTGTGTTGAAAAATTTCCATCAATGCACTTCAGAAATTTCCTAGATCACTTACACCCAAGTCTTCCCACCAGACTTACAATAGCTCACTCAGCAGATGTTAGAGACAGATGTGCAGCAGATAGCTTTACAGTTAAAAAAAAAAAAAAGGAAAAAACACTTAACTTTATATCAATATTTTTCCAAGACACACTGTATTAATGAAAACATTATTGAATGAGATCAAGTTTTTTCTTACTCAAAACTTTGTTTCTGAAAATTAAAATATATATATATATATTGATTTTGATAATGTTGAACAAAATAAATCATTACAAATAACAAAATATATAAAAAAAACCTTCAAAACAATATGTACATATATATATATATATTCTGATTTGGTAGTAGTCTGTTAGTTCAGCTGACCTTTTATTACATCTCTTGTTTCTTCTAAAACCTAAGATCAGATGGACTACCTTATGGTCTGGTCCATGTATAATACTTAAGTCTGGCATTTGGATAAGGAGGTACGGCAGTTTGAGATATCTGTAAGCTTTTCTACACTGCTCAGATCTTTTCTGTAGTTTATATAGCTCACTGGAAGGTCTTGAGAATAATTCATAGTACCCTGTTGAACCAACGCTTGCTGAATTTTCTTGTCAGCTCAATGACAAAATTTCCTGTGGGGTGAATGTAACAATTTTTACTCAGCTCTAATTCAAATCTGCAAGTGAAGAGGGCTGTGTGAGTGCCTCTAAACAAGGCATATGCTTAAAAGCAAACCCATACATATATATATGCAATACCACCATTAAGTGTACTTAGTGATTCCAACTGCTGGAGCAATTGCTTAAATGGAACATTTCTAAAAATGCATCACACTCTGCTTCTTATCAGGTATGTAGAATTCAGACCTCATGTATTAGGAATATAATTGTTATTAATAAATAATAATTAAATAAAATAAGTGGTGATCAAAAGAACAAATAACTAAGAACTGTTCTAATGATAGGCTTCCTGTTATTCAAACATGTAATTCATCTCATTTCTACAAAGTTATTAATATTCTTTTTCAAACCCAAAATTACATGTCTATCAGCAGAAAGTATTGTGTTTTGGCAGTTACACAATTGTTGCCCGTACACCAAAAGCCGAGTTGTTCATGACTGTGCTTTAAAATAAAGTTTAGAGTTTCTGCTGCTAAAACTAAACTGTGAGGCACTGATAGAAGTCCAGCTTATGTAATGCTCAGGTACAAGTGCTGTATTTTCAAATTTTTCTTGATAATCACAAAAGCTTTAAGATAGAATATTAATTAGTCAAAAAATCTCCATCTAAGATTACTCCATACTTGACTTCTTCGGCTTGTTTTAGATATTTCAGATTGTTGACTTTCTCAAAGCACATCCCATCACTTCTCATGAATCTCCTAGCTATATCACGAGTTTGAATCACACAGATGTCTCTTTTAAATGAGATTCCCAGTGCATGAGGCTATGAATAGAGATATGAGAATGAGCTGCCATTGCAGTTTCAGATACTACAGGGAAATATCTTTAGAGGAAAGAATCATGCACATTTTAGGTTGGCTGCCTGTTTTCAACAAGCAAATAATGGGTATAAAATATCCAGTCCACTAGATAACCTAAAAAACTGAGTTACATTAAGTAGCTGAAGAAGAAATAGCTCCAAAACATCTCCTTACTACTCAAGCCTAAATTGTTTTATCGAAGTTCATGGTTGTTTTCATAGCAAAAACAGCTGAAATGGGGAAAAAAAAAAAAAAAGAAAAAGAAAAACAAGTCTAAAAAATCTGTGAAGATTGATAACATATGTTTTTAATGGAATAGAGAAAGAGAGAGGATTGCACTGATGGTATGGCCTGAAGCACTCTCTGTATGATACAGTCTTTGCAGCAAGACACAGTCTGTCTACATTGGCTAGAGTAATGTTTTTAGTTATACATTTCCACCAGTGTTGTTCTCAGTGCACATGATTTGATATAACTCCTGCCAACAGTTTTAATTGGACTTATGTTGACTGTACAGCAACAAAATGTTGCTGCTGCAATAACTGTGTGTTTCTGTGGGGCCAACTCTTGGAGGTAATAGGAGCTACGGTGGGTACTCAGCATCTTGCTATAGATTACAGAGCCCACTGTGGACATGAGGATTTTTCCCAGTGGTCTTTGTAGGGCTTGAATTAGACTTTGCACTTCTGGCAGAGAGCCTTCACCCAATCCAATCCTCCTCTAAAAATCATCAGATATGAATTCCCCTACAAACACATTAGGTATAAAACAGCAAAATATGTAGGAAAACTTTTTTTTCTTTATTTTTTTCCCTTGAGACACTTTAGACCAACTCTGTTCATGGCTCCACTAAGCTTTCACTGGGAACTGCAAAACCAGAATTTAGTTTGACAGATCAGGTTTTCACCCCTCTACTTCTAACAGTGATCCCTCAGTCGTATTAACTTCAGTTAGAAGATCATCAGCTTTGGGAGTAATAAGTGTATAACTGGCCAGTTGCAACAAAGCCACTCTAGTTAAAATAAAATAAATAATAAACTACAATAATAAAATAAATAAATAATCAGCTTTTTTTCAACAAATGTAAAGCTACCCAACAATGACATGTTCTTGTTTTGAGGTAATGGCAGGGACAACTGGTTCTTTCGAGGTTGCTCTGAGAAAAAAAAATAACATTTCTCTTAAGTCTTGAACTACTTTTCATCTGCTATACTGATCTCATTATTTCTTTCAATCTTATATTTCAGTTTATGGGCACTAGCCTTCTATTATTTAGTCTTCTCACAATCTTTTCCATCTATTTCACATTTTTTCTGCATTTAGATAAAATTTTTACATTTGTTCTGCCATCACTTAAAGACTGCATCCATCCTTAATATAAGGCATATAGAAATAAAGGAATTTTCTGCATGCACCTCGGAAATAATTGTCATGACTTGTATTAAATTTACACATAATGTAAAATAAACATTATTACTGGATGACAAATACACTGACCACATGCTTAGGAAGGATTACTTTACAACCTCTACTATATTATTTATAAAATAACTGCTACACAGAAAAAGATACTGGCAGTATCTAGCAGTTCTTAATACAATGATTCAGAGCTGTACAATATACAAGAGTTTTTGTTCCTTTGTACATACGAAAAAAAAAATCTAAAAGCTCCATTGGTCCTTTCATTGCTCTAGCACAAAACTGAATGGCAGAAGTTAAATGCACTGTTTCTCTTAAGACTTTTGTCTACCCTCTCTACTTTTCAGTTTGCTTCTTAGATACACAAGATGTTGTCACTGTTGTGCCAGGGAAGAATCTCTGCAGTGCCAGCTGATACCAAGCTCTTGGTGTCATGAAGCTGCAGGCTTCATGTGCTCAGCAGCCCTTAAAGTGCTGGCCTGGGTCAATAAACTGCTTAAACACAAGCTTAATGCAACTGCTAGAGGCTGCAGTGGTTTAGTCAAGGGTAGTTCAGAAATTATCTGCTATGTTGTGCTCTGCATGTCTATGTACTCTTCACACAACTCAGTCCCTCCTCCCCATGTTCACGCATACAATAGACTCATGTAGCACAAGCAGCCTATGTAGTCATAATTACAAGAGAAAACATGGTTGAGTATTTACTCTGCAGGAAAACAAGTGTTAGGAAATTCAGAGCAGATTCTGCTTATTTTCCATCCTTTATTTTGTTTTCAATATATTTTTATCCTGGTAAAAGTATTAATCTAAAAATGAATGTTCTTCTCATTTGTCTTATGGAATATTTCCAAAAAGTAATTGTATTTATCTGATTGTTTCTGTGATTACCTTGGGCTGTTTTAATACCTTTAATACCACCTATTACTTGGTCATAACAGTAAAAATAAATAAAATAAAAATAAAATAAAAATAAAATAAAATAAAATAAAATAAAATAAAATAAAATAAAATAAAATAAAATAAAATAAAATAAATAAAATAAATAAAATAAAATAAAATAAAATAAAATAAAATAAAATAAAATAAAATAAAATAAAATAAAATAAAATAAAATAAAATAAGCTTCTCTTGATAGTATCCAGAATAAACATGTTCTCCATAAATCTTAGGTTGATTGAAGGGAAACAGGACTGTGAGTACTTTGCAGGACAGTACGTCAGCATGTGTGGTTGTTCAGAAGTGGCCTTTAAAATTCTGCTGTCATCCCTGCCACAAGGGGTCTAGTATATAACAAAAATGTCACTATTCTGATTCTCAGACAAACAGTACAAAGCTAAAGTGCAAGTACAGTTTTCTGTACTATTTCCTCTTAAATTATGTCATAAATCATAAACAGCTATACACTGATGCTCATCAGTCCCTGTATGCTCTAAAGATAGAAATGTTCATCTCCCAACAGCTGTGTGCATTTGTAAGATGCCCAACTCTGAAGGCACAGAAAAGAGTCTAGCACACAATACAAAAGAATTGCTGAACCATGTACGTAGGATGCAGCTTTGTGAAATTAACTGTTTTTCCATTGTGCTCTGCAGAGTCTACAGACTGATTTACCCAGGCTGTCTATATGACTACATCACTAGTAAGCAAGCTGTTAGAAAATGAGACTATCAGAGTTGGAGCTGGTTTTCTGAACTGATGACACTTTGTAGAGAACATTGTTTAAGTAAACTTTTCCACATGAATACAAAAAAAAAAAAAAAGTTATATTTCCTGGATAATTCATTTTTATCCATTTTAAGTACTCATGTGAAGAAGAACATAATTTATATAGGCTTTTAAAAGTGTATGCTCTGAAGTCTTTTTCTCCAAGAGTAACTGTATGCAACTGGTGGGCAAAGCCTTTCCTTTTTTCCTAAAGTTCTCCAAATCTTCAGAATAAAAGTCACTGCCATATACAGCCACATAGTTTTTAAGGGAACTTCATAAGAATCTCTGTAAAATAGATAAATAAGTAGAAAAAATAATAATAACCCAGTCACAGCAAGGTAAAGAGATTAATGTTTTGATTGCTCTTAGGTCAGAAGCTCTAAATTTTTCTCTTAGTAACTAAAAGGTGAAGTGAGCAATGATCTGGGTTTGGTGACCCACAGAAGGTACAGATTAATACAAATTATTTGAAGTTTGAAAACTTTTCCAGACTTTTTTCAGGCTTTTGATTTTTGTTTGTTTGGTTTTTTGTTTTCTTTTTTTTTTTTCTTTTCAGAACTGAGATGAAAATCCAACAAGATAATATCTTCCTTGTGGTATTTTATTATTTTACCTACCCTTCTCAATTGATATGTAATTTGTATAAAAAAAGCAGAGAAGATTGCAAAAAGAATTCCACCCACGCAATGAGAATTTTCTGAAGAATAAATCTCATCAGATTCATCAATATAACACTTAGCTTAAGAAGTTCCTGGAGCTGAAAAGGGAGGAAAAGCAGTCATAATCACTCATTTCCCCTCATTTCCATATTCTCATCCCACTTAGTGGTGGAGATCTGTCAGTCCTTTTACCTTCATAGAATGACAGTGCATTCCTCTATCATTCATGTTGATGATGTCCTTTCTCATTTACATTTCTTCTCTGTTCAAGGTTTCAGTCATGCCATTTTTATTTCTCCTTTGTAATCTATGTACTTTAACTATAGCATCCTACAGCAAAGTTTGAAAAGTTTAGGAAAGAAAATATGCTCTAGTGAAAATGTTGATATTTTTAACTTTTATAGCTGGGTTATTAATCCAATTGGTCCACGATATGTAGTGGAAAAGAAAATGGTCTCCTGCAAAACCCGTGTATATATTTTGATGATTTTTCTGTTATTGTTGAACTGTCCTAATGAAGGGCTAGTGCTACCCCCATACTTATTGACCAAATCCAATGATTCGATACTATTTTTTTCCTGGCTGGCTTAATGAGTAGTAAATGTTGCTCCAAATATTCTGCATTTTTGTATGATGTGTCATACACAAAATAAACTGAAATTAGTTATTCGTATTTTAGCTTACAGAAATTTAATTCTCATGCATAAAGGGTATTTGGCTATCTGACCCATCTGCTGGCCAGCACCCCTGCCCTTCCCAGAAGTACAACCTCTGAAAGAAGCAATATTGGCAGTACCAAGAAATTAGCAAGATTATGTTATTTCTAGGAGACACGCCTGCAAAATGACATTGTGCTGACACTGACATGCATATTTTTACATCTGGTTATTCTATTTATTTAGGTAGCAGAGTGTTCTAGTTGGAACTGCAAACATTCAGATAAGTTTCCAGACCCTCCCTAACAATTCTTCTATCTGCTGAAAATTCCCCCAGTGCACACAGTATCACTGCCTCCAATACTCAAGAGCACAAGGGACAGAACTTGTTCTTTTTTATTGATAAATGAACGGAATGACAATATTTACAAATGCAGATAGCAGTTATTTTCCACGTACATAAGAGTTAATAGCAGCAGTAGCAGATCTCAGCTATACTCACTGCCTCTGTGTAACTCCAAACAGAAAGAAAGCCTTGAAATATCCTGATCATCTCGTTAAGCAGGCTCTATTAAAGAACTGCAAAACAATTTGCATTACTTAAGCTTCTGAATCCGGATGAGGCTCTAATCAATTACAGCCATTAACTGTGGGTGAATAATAAAGAGAGAAGCCTAATGCATTCAGTTAAAAGAATCAGGTGGGTCACTTTATCTTTTCTATCACAAACGAACCCCCCCCCAAAAAAAAATAAAAATAAAAATATGAAAATAAGTTATGTACCATATGAAGCAGACAATTTATTATGCAGGAAAATTACTTATGTTTTTGTGTGGTAGCCTGAGACACCAGAGGACCTCCATAAGACCATTCCCAAAATTAAAACAAGGACAATTTTTCCATAGCTTCAGCTGCAGTTTTACAAGGAAAGTTATGCAGACATCAGAGCAAATTCTCAGGCATATATCGTTACAGGTTCAGCCTTGAGCAATAAGAAGGGAAAGGAAGGGCAGGGCAAGGGAAGGACAGAACAGGGCAGGGCAGGGCAGGGCAAGGCAGCGCAGGGCAGTGCAGGGCAGTGCAGGGCAGGGCAGGGAAGGGAAGGGAAGGGATAAAGGTTAAAATTTAAACCATTCTGTGATGTACATATCAAGCTCAAGATCCATGTATCCCTATGAGTAAGAATGCAAGCAAAGTGGACAGGAAATCTGCATGGATGAGCTTCAAAACTCAAACAGAAGAAGGAAGTACACAGCATGATGAAAAAGGAACAGGACACTTGGGAGGAATATAGGGACATTGTCAGAGTATGCAGGGATGTGACAAAGAAGGCCAAGGCCCATTTAGAATTAAATCTGGCAAGAGATTTCAAGGACAACAAGACAGGCTTCTTCAAATACATCAGTTGCAAAAGTAAGACAGGAAAATGTGGGCCTGCTTCTGAATGGGGCAGGTGGCCTGGTGATGAAGGATACAGAGAAGGCAGAGTTACTGAATGCCTTCTTTGCTTCAGTCTTCGCTGCTAAGACCAGCCCTCAGGAATCACAGACCCTAGAGACAAGAGAGGAAGTCTGGAGTAAGGAGGACTTTCCAATGGTTGAGGACGATTGTGTTAGAGATCATTTAGGCAAACTCTACACACGGGTCCATGGGCCCCGACAGAGTGCACCCACAAGTGCCGAGGGAGCTGGTGCTATTGCTAGGCCACTCTCTATCATCTTTGAAAGGTTATAGAGAACAGGGGAAGTGTCTGAGGACTGGAAGAAAGCCAATGTCACTCCAGGCAACTACAGGACAGTCAACCTCGCATTTGTCTATGGAATGGAACAGCTCGTCCTGGAGGTTATGTCCAAGCATGTGGAGGATAAGAAGATGATCAGGAGTAGCCATCATGGATTCAGCAAGGGGAAATTGTGCTTAACCAATCTGATAGCCTTCTATGACAGGATGACTGGCTGGCTAGATGGGAGGAGAGCAGATGTGTTCTACCTCAACTTCAGCAAGCCTTTTTACACTGTCTCCCTTAACATCCCCATGGGTAAATTCAGGAAGTACGGGACAGATGAATGGATAGTAAGGTAGACTGAGAATTTACTGGATGGCAGAGCTCAGATCGTTGTGCTCAGCAGCACAGTCTAACTGGAGGCCTGTAGCTAGTGGTGACCCCAGTGGTCAGTACTGGGTCTAATCTTGTTCAACTTATTCATCAATGACCTGAATGATGGAACAGAGTGCACTCTCAGCAAGTTTGCTGATGACAAAACTGGGAGGAATGGCTGATACCCCAGAATGCTGTGCTGCCATTCAGATGGACCTTGACAGGCTGGAGAGCTGGGCAGAGGAACGTCATGAAGTTTAACAAAAGCAAGTGCAGGGTCCTGAACCAAAGGAGGTGTGGTGTTTTTACCCTGCTATGCAGCTGAACTCCACCATAACAGCTCTCTCATTTCCTCTCCTCAAAGGGAAAGGGGGAGAAAATATGATGAAAAGGGCTCAAGGGTTGAGACAAGGAGAAGGAGGTCACTCACCAACTATCATCATGGGCAAAACAGACTCAGCATAAGGAGATTAATTTAATTAATTACCTAACAAGCTAGAGCAGTGAGAAACTAAAAACAAACTAAAAACATCTTCCACTCCATCCACCCTCTTCTACTTCCTCTCCAAATGGTGCAGGGGAATGGGGGGTAGGGGCTGCGGTTAGCCCATGATGCTTCATCTCCGCTGCTCCTTCACAGTCACTCTCTGACCCTGCTCCACGTAGGGTCCCTCCCACGGGATGCCATCCTTCCCAAACTGAGCCTGCAGGGGCTGCCCACAGGCAGAAGCTCTTCAAGAACTGCTCCCACACGGCTCCGTATCATGGAATCCATCCCCCAGGAGCAAACTGCGCCAGCACGGGTCCCCCACGGTTGGCAGCTCCCCCCCAGACCCCCTGCTCCTCCGTGGGCTCCTCTCCACGGGCTGCAGCTCCGGCCCGGGGCCTGCTACTGCGGGGGCTCTCCATGGGCCGCAGCCTCCTCCAGGCCACATCCACCTGCTCGACAAGGGGCTCCTCCACAGGCTGCAGCGTGGAGATCTGCTCCATGTGGGACCCATGGGCTGCAGGGGGACAGCCTGCTCCACCGGGGGCCTCTCCACAGGCCGCAGGGGAACTACTGCTGCGTGCCTGGAGCACCTCCTGCCCTCCTGCTGCACTGCCTTTGGGGTTGCAGGGCTGGCTCTCACCCCTCTCTCCCAGCTGCTGTTGCCCAGCACTTCCTTCCCTTTCTTAACTCTGCTCTCCCAGAGGCCCAACTAGCATCACTCATGGCTTGACTCTGGCCAGCGGCGGGTCCTTTTTGGAGCAGCTGGAGCTGTCTCTACTCTGACATGGGGCAGCTGCTGGGCTCTTCTCACAGAGGCCTCCCCTGCAGCCCCCTGCTACCAAAACCTTGACACATAAAACAAATAAAGAAGGAATAACCCCAAGCACCAGTACAGGCTGGGGTCTGACCTGCTGGAAAGCAGCTCTGCAGAGTACAGGGGTGACCTGGAGACAACAGGTAAACCAGAGTCAGCAATGTGCCATTGTGGCCAAGAAGGCTACCAGTACCCAGGGCTGCATTTGGAAGAGTGTTTCCAGCAGGGAGGTGATCCTCCTTCTCAACTCAGCCCCAGTGAAACCTCACCTGGAGTTTTGTGTCCAGTTCTGGGCTCCACAGTACAGGAGGGACATGGAGCTACTGGAGACAGTCCAGTTGGGGGCTATAAGATGATCAGGGAACTGAAGCATCTTTCATATGAGGGCAGGCTGGAAGAGCTGGGCCTGTCTAGCTAGAGAAGACTGAGAAGGGATCTCAACAATGTATATTCATTTGGAATATTGTTTGATCTACCTGAGTCTTGAACTGGTTTTCTTCACAAATACTACATGCAATTATTTTTAGTGCAAAAACAGCCAAAGTACACCTATGATTCTGGTTCATAAATACAACTGAACATCCACTAAGACATCTGATATTTTTAAAATGTGGCTTTTTTTTTTTATGTTGAATATTTCATCTGAATTTTAAAGCCATGGTCACCTTATATTTTAAAATGTCAAACAAATTGAAAGTGGTACAATGATGAATGCTACAAGAAAATCTACTATCACAGAATGCACAGTTTTGCTTTGAAGTTTTCTACAGCAGAATGTCATTGAGGTAAAAAAAATAAATAAAATAAAATAAAATGAAATAAAATGAAATAAAATAAAATAAAATAACATAAAATAAAATAAAATAACATAAAATAAAATAAAATAACATAAAATAACATAAATAAAATAAAATCGGACTAAGGACTGAGCCTTTATTTTGCCAACAGGAGAAGTAACTGAAGTTATAGAAGGAAAAGATATCTGTGCTTGCCACTAATGAATGTGGAAATGACCATTTCCAGAGACAAAATAGTATGCAAGCAAATCCAGAACTGTTGCTGTGATTCTTTGTTATATGATATGGTTCATTACTTAAATCTTGTGATATTCTTACTGTTCTCTTGACTGCCATAAAGGGTCAAGAGAGAATGATTCAAATGAATTACTCTGTTGGAGGATTGTCTACAAGCATCATGTGTGCTCCTTATAAAACATTAGAAATATCTGGAATGTCATGAAACTTGTAGACTTAAGTCCTTCTTAATGAAAACAGCATGTAGAAATCAGTAACCATGTTAAGAGTATTACACCAAGAATAGTCTTTCAGATCCTTTTTGGAAGCCAACAAATATCCCACCTGAAATTACAAAACACCTGTAGCCATCAAACAGTCCCACCTACCATATTTGACTCCTAACACGCACTGATAACTAGAGTAACCATCCTGCAAGCAGATGAAGCCGCTGCTTCTCTTAAGAAAATTTATTTCCCTCCCACTGTCCAGAATATTTCATACACTGAGCAATTGATTTGAAGCCTGGGAAAGCCATCACCCGTCTCTGCCATCCAGAGCATATATTGAACAAAGTTTTCCCATTTCTCTAGAGAATTCTCCAACAACTGTCATCAGTTATTGCTATTCTCTGATATCTGTTTCACTGAATAATTAATGTTTTATTCTAGTTGGAAAAGGTTCAACAGGTGACCTTAAGGAAAGGCAACTCAAGGACTATTCCTTAAAGCGAAGGGATATCTGAATTCACAGAGAAGAATTTGAGCCCCAAAATTATATACTTAATTACGCCGCAATATATGATCAAGGGAACAGGATTTTCTCTCCATTTTTAAATTTCATATATAGAAGAAAATTCTTATCATATTGCATTTTTTTTATTTGATGTTCCAGCAGATACTTTTTATTGATTATATATAAAACCACTAACTCTATTAGCTAAGTAACTTGTTTTGTTTGCTCATTATTCAATATTACGGGAAGAGGGAGTTGTTGCTTTGGTTCTTGTTCCTTCACCTTTTTAAAATATTTATTTTCTTGGCCTTAAGATGAGCAGAAAACTTCAGATTTTGCGGATGTTAGAAATAATCCTGTTTTGTCACTTGTCTATTTATTTAATAAAAAATCTGACTGTCGTGGAATAAATGTGTTGTTTTCTGCTTGCCCTGACAGTCCAAAGAAAGAGTATTACACATAAATCATTTACTGTTTAGAAGTTTTGAATAAAACATGCTAACCTTGTCATACTAAGTGACAGACAGAAATGTCACCATTGTTTGCCTGCGACAAATAATCCATATATTTCATGTATAATTCATCTGGTCTTTAAGAATGTTTAACAATATTGAATTTAGATAAATTTCAATGGTATGGTGCATCAAACTTCCTTTATCAGTTTACACACGTTCCTCATCAATTTAAGTCTGCATCTGTATCACTCTACCTCTGTGTTAACCCTGACAGTTTTGGAGGTTGCTCTTACTTTCCAGCACACAGATATGAACGCTGCCCAAGTTATATCCTTTGGTATCCTCTTTATGACCCTGTTTACCCTCCTGAACTCAAAAACCCACAACAAACCAAGGCTGTAATCTGTCACTGTGGCAATAGCTGTGGGGACATGTATCTAGTGACAGTTTGTCTCAAGGCCTTTGGATTCTGAAAAGGGATTGAAAAAAAAAAAGCAAGTCTAGATAAGATTTCAATCCCTTCCAAAATAAGATTCCAGTCCTTTCCAAAACCTTCCTGTCAATCAAACTTAAAAGAGAACAAATCTGAAAACAAAGGCTCTTGAGAGGGAGAGAGAAGGGAAAATGTTTGGCAGTAAAATGCACATCACACATGCTCATGCAGAGAGTCCTGCTGGCAGTCAGCCTCAGAAGTGAGAGGATGTGGGCTCATCAGCTTTTAAGGTTTCACTTTAATGAAAGGTATCATCAGCTCTGTACTGTCCATTTTGTATCAGTTCAGCACAAACACTTAGAATGCCGTAATATGGTAGGATTATGTGCTGTGGCTGGATGTTTCTAAAACAGTGATTTTTTCCTGAGGATATGCAATGTGCTTTTGAGTCAAAGGACTTTCACAATGAAAACGCAAAAGAAAATTAAATCTATCTAAAGGCTTTATGTGACAATGACTTACAATCACAAATAGATTCTCTTTCTTCTAGTGCTTAATAAACTTTAGCTACACCAGATATGCTTAATCTGAAAATTGTGAACAATCTTGGAAAGAGATTGGTAAATGGGACAGAACCTCTCTTATTGTAAACAACAAAGTATTTTCTTAAAACTGTTCTTCCTCAAGTTGTTTCTGAACTTGATAAAACCCTGCAACTTCATCATGTTCCTGTTCCCCTAATGAAGAAACTGGATCAACAAAAAGTAGTTTGCAAAGAGGCACAGGTCTTCTGTGTGGAGGAAATATATTACAAAAGGATACATCCAGAATGCTGTCCATACAGCCCTTCAAATGAAAGAGCCATGGTATATGAATAAAGTTCTAATCTTACATCAAAACTCTTCAAACTAGCAAGAAGATTCTGATGTTGCTTAAAAGAATGAAGAAATATGGTGAAAATATAAAGCTTTAATACATTTTTTCCTGTAGTGGTGTTTATACTACTCCCAACACCACCCCCCAAAAAAAAAAAAAAAAGTTTTTTACAGGCAGATTGACTTAGTGTTTGGCACTAATATCATTCAGAATCAGTCCAGTCCTGTACAGGAATAGTATAATGCCAACTTTTTGGTTTTTTCAGTCAACATCCCACTCATCCCACACTATTCTAAAATATTCGTTACACCAGCAACAGTAGATGATCAGTGGTGGGAAGGTTACCAGTAAGCTTATAGATGAAGAAGCAGTAACCATACTGACTATGACCCCAGCAGAAAATAATAAAATAATATAAAATCAAAATAAAATAAAATAAAATATTGTTTTTCATTTTTACGAATTTGTACCTTAGCAAACTAGTTAAGTAAATCATGTAGTTTGTTTAACAGAGTGAGAAAGAGGGAGAAAAAAGAGGTTATTCCCATATCTGCTCTTCCCCACACTTTTTTTATCTTCTGTTCACTAGTGAACACACTTGTGTTTGAAACATAGCTGTAACTCATGAAAGATTTGTTACACTTCTCTTGTGCAATATCTTGTAGTATCAAATAATAACAATATTAACTGTAAATCAGAATAAAAGACCTCAGAGTTATGTGAATCCCTTAACACAATCTAGATAGCAGAATAATCCAACTTGGCTCAGAAAGTCTTACATATATAAAGATCCGCCAGATACTTCAGTTTCTTTTAAAATTTTCTTTTGATTAGCAGCCAGGATACATGGAGGCTGGCAGCAATCCTAATACTTCTAAATTATGGAGGTGGGATTTGCTGATATTTGCAATCTTAAAACAGGATGGTGAAAAAGAGAAAAAATTTATGTATAAATTTAGACAGGCTTGTAAGTCTGTTTATGTCTTCTGCAGACATAGAAACAGAGATAGAAGATGGTTCACACTCTTTACAAAGAATCTATTCTTGAGTGACCTTGGATTTCCAGTTTACTTAGTGTATCAAAGTCCAATTAGTGCATGGGGTGCAAAGCCATTTCTATTATCACATTAGTTATGTGAGTAAATTAATGTTTGTAAGGGCTTTTTAAATCTTTAATTTGACATTAAATACCAAGTCCAGAAGAAAATTAACTATTCATCTAAGCTCATCCTCCCTGTCTGTCCATGAACATGCTAGATAATACAACTCCAAGCTGCGTGAACTACTATACCTTCTCATTTATTAGTCACATCCAAGTTTATAGAAATAGGGGGAAAAAAAATACATTTTTAAAATGAGATGTTCCTCTAAAAAAAAAAAAACTAAGATATGGTAAACTAAATTCAACAGTTTTATTACTTCTACTGTTTCATGTTACCTTCTACAACTTGTCCATCTTAAGCTACCTAATCTGCTGGAGTATTTGATTTCTTTCAATGCTAACATGCTTTTATATAGCAGATAATAACGATCAGCTCTTTAAGAATTGCTGACCATAGTCAACATCCCTACTCAGTAAATATATTTCAGATGGAGTTGATTTCTTTTTTAAAAGAATCATATTATGGTTCTGCAAGGAGAATTGCGGACACTCAACAGCAGTAATCAGTCTTCTTTTGATCTTTCCCTTAGCAATTTAGTAAGGGTGGTAAGCATTATGAATTGTGTTCATAAATTTTGATTGTAACTTTGGGTATAATTGTTGTCTCCTGAATTTAGGGTGAAATTTTTGTGTTACTTGTAGTCACTTTACTGTCAAAAATAAAAGTGTGAAATAGATGGAAATTTTTTCATTAATTTTAATACATTTGGGAACAAATTCTTTCTGACAATTCACTGTTAATCACTGCATTCTTGAAAATTAGCAGTCCCTGTACAGGAACATCATGTAAAATATTTACACATGGAAACTTAACTTGTAGAATATTAATAAAAACAAACAAAGAATGGATGGCTGAATCAAACTTAAGAAAAGGAAAATACTAACTCAAAATTCTATTGAGTTATTCACTCTGGGATTCAGGAAGGGCTAGAAAGTAGAAGTGATCACTTCATTTTTCTTCTTAAACTTTTTTTGAAAAGTTTTGGTGCTAGCAAAAAAACTGTAAAGCGGAAGATATTTTTCAGGTAGTATATTTAGCAATATACACATATAATATGGAAGGAATACTGAAAGATTAAATAATATTTCTATAAATTTTAAACAAAGTACCTTCTTTTCTATTGGGGTTATTACTCCTAGTACAGAACACACAGCTGTGTATATACAGGTAGATATGTACTTTCTTGTCCGTAGAAGTCAGTAAACATATTTATTTATTTATTTAGCTGTATTTTGCATTACTCAACAGTTTGCATGGATAAAAACACAAATTAACAAACACTTAAAAAGAAATTAATAGCAAAAGAATAGAATTAATAGAAAAGAAATTAATAGAAAACAGACAAAAAAAAAAAAAACAGTAATGAGAATTATGGCTCTGCCGTGACTGAGTTGTTCTGTCACCTTTTCAGACAGAACAACTCAGTTATCCCAAAACTCCTCCAGCCTCTGGGGATCAACGTGAGCAATTAATCTGACAAAAATCATCTTTACCCCTCTTGCAGTAGCAATCCGTTTAGGAAATCACTGCTCTAGACATCAAAGAAAAGAAGAGAAACAAAAATGTGTAAGGGATGTAGAACTGATGCATGGGTGAGCCATAGGTCTTCAGACTGATCTTGAGTTAATGGGGTTTCACCTAATGCCATATTTTGTGTCAAGGGCAGCCTAGATAACTTGAAGATGGCTACCATACAATTTTTTCCATGGCCAGTTCATGACATAAGTACATCTTTTTTTTTTTTTTTTTTTAAGCGTACAAATATTTATTGAAAGGCAAATTTATTTCTGTTAATCATGTGAGTAGTAATGTATTTTCCTCCAAAGGCTGCCTGGCTTTTGAGCCTATTAACTGAATAGCTATGTTTGGATATTCTTGTCGAGATTTACTGTCATCTCAAGGCACTATCAAAACACTAAATCTAGTTTCTCAGCATGGGAGGGGAACAGGTCAGGGAGAACTATTGCTCTTTAGTAGGTGAAAGGATAACTGAGAATTCCACACTGCAGTTATGTGATTCTCAGTCAGATTCATTTTTAATTCTTTAATTCCATAAACAACAAACCTTGAAAGTATTTTTCCTCTTTCCTACAATGTGTAAAATTTAAAAATGTCATGATCATTGATCAAATAGCCATAATTACCACAAGGGTCTGATTTATGATCTTCATTCAAACCCAAATAGCTTAGTGCTGAGTAAGCAATGGTTGGATAAAGAATAGCTGATATCTAGTCTTTCAGAAGATATACGGACCTGATTAAAATAGTAATAGTGATGATAGATTTCACTAAAAAGGACAAATATATTTTGCCGTTAAAAGAATACATTTACGCAATATATGTTACACAAAATGTAGCAAGAAAACAAATGCACAGACAGACATCTCTTACCTGCTTTTAGCACATGTACACTGCTCCTCTCTTCCAGTGTACCAAATAGAGTTCCTGCTTATCTGTCTGTTTTAAAAGTTGGGTTGTGTCCCCTTTACCTAACCTGAGCAGCAACTTTTTTAAGGCACAATCAGATTGGTTTTGATAGTTCCTTATGTACAGATGTTCTTAACTTAAACAAGTTTGCTAGGATCTGGTCCTCAAAATTAACAATCACACTCCACCCAACTGTGTTCCAAACAATCCATTTGTAACAGTTAAACTTTTCGCAGACATACCTGAAGCTTTGTTATTATAACAGAGGATATATTCTGCCATGTCCATCATTCTAAAAGTAGTAAAAACAACCATCTCAGCTATAGTTGTCTCAGCTACATCTCAGCAGTTGCATCTGACAATACCTAAACAGCTGAATATAATACTGAGAATAAGTATACGTAAAACATATTTTTATGCATGTTTTCTATTTTAGACATTATAAACTCATATATCTTTGAAATTTGAATTTACTATTAAAAGATGAATTGCTAATATTAGGGTATTTCGTTATGATGACAAGTTACATAATTAATATAATTATAAAATACACCTTACATCATATATTATAAAATATTTTATTATTGAAAATATAATAAAATGTGTTACTGTTATTATTTTGCAAAAATATTAATATTTAAGGAAGTCAATATTAATTTATCTTTAAAACATGAAAACAAGTCCACATTATTGGGATTTTCCAGAAATCTTACTGAGAGAAGGGTAAAAGGAGAGTGAAAGAATAATAAAACCTCTTTAGAACTCTGATGTTATTTATGACCATCACAGTAAAGGCCAAAAACAATGCAAATACACTAATTTTGATAAATACTTTAGATACTTAGATATTTTATACTTTGTTATCTCAATTGGTGGGATTTTATTTAACAAAGATGTTAGTTCTACAGGATGGTATAGACAATTGACAGTGGCATTACTAGATATTATACATCAAGAATAAACAGTGGGACAGGGAACAGAATAGGAAAAGTAAAAACAATACATCATAAAAGCAACAACACTCATACCTCATTCATGAACATCCAGATCACCATATTTGTCTGGATCTAGCTTGAGACAAACTCACCTTTTCTCAGACAGGTTAAGCTGCAGTTAGTTAAGTTCAGTCTGTATTGGTTTTATCCTTCTAAATAACTTCATGCCAGCAGCAGATAGACAGATAATATTTACCCAGCTGACATAGAAACACAATAGGGAATCCCGCAGATATTGTGTTGATACAGAGAAGACCCACCAATAAAGTTTTCAGCCCATAGGAATAATTTTTAACAGTTCAGCACTCTAAAACATATGGCTGAAGTACTTTGAATCGTCTACCAGGAACTGTCATAATCTTTAGCTATTGTTGAACTACAGCCATGAGAATTTTATTAACTGCACCACATGAGTCAAGAAATTATAAAAAAATTCTGCAGATCACAAGGTTCCACTTTTCTTGGGCCTTTTTTTCTGGTGAATACAGTAATAAGAGTAATAAACTTTTAAAGTTAGTTTACCAATAGACTCATTTCAAGTATTCTTCTTGGATTCTTTTTGGTCTAGAATCCACTGACTCCAGAAAAAGAAATAATATTGAAAATCAAAAGAAACCACATTTTAAAAAAGTCTCAGTTGGTCTTCAAATTACAGATGCTACATACATGCTTTTTTTTTTTTTTTTTTTTTTTTTTTGGTACAATCTATTCCCTCAGTGTCTGGTTGACCTTTTGTCTTCAGCTCCACCTTGTAACTTTATGTTGTACATATGTATGTGTGCTACACAACAAATGAACCCTTGTGCTCTCAAAAAAGTCTCTATGAGCTCTTCAGCCTCTCTTCAAAAAAAAAAAAAAAATTTAAATAGTTCACCAACAGGGAAAACGATAGTGAGAAAATAGTTCATCAGAAGGGAAAAAAATAGTGAGAATCTCTACTTCTCAGTGATGTGGTTTTTTTTGTTTTGTTTTTGTTTTTTGTTTTTTATATATATATGCAGGAAAAAAATGGAAGAAGAAAAAGTAAGTTAGTTGATAATACAGGTCACAACTGGATTAGGAATTATAAAGTGTATTTGTGATCTTGCTCATCTTTAGAAACAGGCTGCATTGCTTTGGTTTACTATGGAAAAGTTTTGCATTTTCACTCCTTTTTTATTTTGGGAGCACTGAAGGAAAAAAAAAAAAAAAAAAAAAAACAGAATATGTTTTCTTTGTTCTGTTAAATTTTGAAAAATATTCAAGGATGAGTTTCACAGTATTCCATCTTCTCTTCCCTTCCCTCCAGCCATATGCTCCTGACACTTCCTTCAAAACAGCTATACCAACCATAAGGCAAGGACTTGCTGAAAAGTAAGGTGCAGAAATATATATATGTATAATGTAGTTTAGATGAGATTAGTGAAATTATGGTGCTAGCACTGTGGTTCAATAAACTGTAAAACTAAAGAGAGAGGGTGGAAATGTGCAGCTGAGAGTGGGAGAAAGAAGAAAATGAAATTGAGTCCATCTTGCCCAACATTTATTTTTCCATAGTAATTCACAAATAGATGAGACAAAGCCTACTGTGAAACCCCAGAAAATATATCTGTTAGCCTGCTTTCACCAGTGACCTCCTCAAAGGACTTAGGAGCTATAAGCTATGTTGTTCACTAACACAGTTTTGGCCTTCCATAAAAGCTCTTTTCACAGAAACAAAGAATAATTGAAATTGGAAGGAACCTCTGAAGATCATCTAGTCTAACCCCCCTGGTGAGCAAAATCATCTAGAGCACATTGTGCAGGATGGCATCCAGACAGGTTTTGAGTATCTCAAGAGAAGGAGACTCCACAACCTCTCTGGGCAACCTGTTCAAGTGCTCTATCAGCCTCACAGTGAAAAAATGTCCCCTCATATTCTTATGGAACTTCCTGTGCTTCAGTTTGTGCCCGTTGCCTCCCATCCTGTCACTGGGCACAATGGAAAATAATCTGGTTCCATCCTCTTGGCATCTTCCCTTCAGATGTTTATATGCATTGATGAGATCTCCCTTCAGTTTTCTTTTTTCCAAGCTAAACAGGCTCAGCTCCCTCAGCTTGTCCAGGTGCTCCAGTCCCCTAATCATCTGAGTAGCCCTCCAATGTACTTGCTCCCTTGCTTCCATGTCCCTCTTGTACTGGGGAACCCAGAGCTGGAAACAATTGTCCAGGAAGGGCCTCACTGGGGCTGAGTAGGTGGGGATGATCACCTCCCTTGACCTGCTGGGAACACTCTTCTGAATGCAGCCCAGGATACCATTGGCTTTCTTGGCCACAAGGGCCCATTGCTGACTCATGGTCAGCCTGCTGTCTACCAGGACTCCCAGGTCCCTCTCTGCAGAGCTGCTCTCCGGCAGGTCAGCCCCCAGCCCATACTGGTGCTTGGGGTTATTCCTCCCTAGGTGCAGGATCCTGCACTTGTCCTTGTTGAACTTCATGAAACCCATTCTTCCAGCCTATCAAGTTCCCTCTGAATAGAAGCACAGCCCTCCAGGATATCAGCCATTCCTCCCAGTTCTGGGTCATCAGCAAGCTTTCTGAGGGTAATCTCTGTTTCATAGTCCAGGTCATTTATAAATTCAACAAGACTGGACCCAGTACTGACCCCTGGGGGACACCGCTAGCTACAGGCCTCCAAATAGACTCTGCACCAATGAGCACAACCCTCTGAGCTCTCCTGTCCAGCCAATTTCCAGTCCTTGTCACTGTCCATTCATCTAGCCTCCACTTCCTGAGCTTGCCTATGGCAATGTTACGGGAGACAGTGTAAAAAGCCTTACTGAAGTCAAGGTAGACCACATCCACCACTCTTCCCTCATCTAGCCGGCTAGTCATCCTATCATAGAAGGCTATCAGATTGGTTAAGCACGATTTCCCCTTGCTGATTCCATGATGGCTACTCCTGATCACCTTCTTATCCTCCACATGCTTCGAGATGACCTGCAGGATGAGCTGTTCCATCACCTTTCCACGGATAGAGATGAGGCTGACTAACCTGTAGTTTCCTGGGTCCTCTTTCTTGCCCTTTTAAAGACTGGTGAAGAAATTTTGTGTTTTTTTGACCACAGGGCGCTTCACTCGGCACCCGGCCTGCTAACTGAAGATGGGTCCCACCTGTCTCAAAGGGGAAAACAGACACTAGCACAGGAGCTGCCAGAGCTCATTGAGAGGGCTTTAAACTAGGTAGGAAGGGGGATGGGGACAGGGAGGGAATAAGGCTTGTTAGAGGTGTGCCAGGGGGAACAGTGTCAGGGCCAGGGGGAGCAGGCAATGGCCCAGCTGAAGTGCATCTACACTAATGCACGCAACATGGGCAACAAACAGGAGGAGCTGGAAGCCATCGTGCAGCAGGCTAGCTATGACCACTCCCATGACTGGAGTGCTGCAATTACTTGCTATAGGCTCTTCAGAAGGGACAGCCAGCACAGAAGTGGTGGTGGTGTGGCTCTCTATATTAGAGAGTGCTTTGATATTGTGGAACTCAAGGCTGAGACTGGGAATGATAAGGTTGAGTCCCTATGGGTTAGGGTCAGCAGGAAGGCCAACAAGACAAGCATCCTGGTCGGGGTCTGTTACAGACCACCAAACCAGGATGAGACGGATGAGGAATTCTACAGGCAGCTGGCAAAAGTTGTGAAATCATCAGCTCTTGTCTTTGTGGGGGACTTCAACTTCCCAGACATATCCTGGACATGCAATACAGCTTAGAGGAAGCAGTCTAGGAGGTTTCTGGAGAGCATGAAAGAGTTTCCTGACGCAGCTGGTTAGTGAGCCTACCAGGGGAGGTGCCCCGCTGGACCTTCTGTTCACAAACAGAGAAGTACTGGTGGGAGATGTGGTGGTTGGGAGCCGTCTTGGGCAGAATTCTCTATTCTTGGTGAAGTCAGGAGGGGGACCAGTAAAACTGCTGTCTTAGACTTCCGGAGGGCTGACTTTGAGCTGTTCAGGACACTGGTTGGCAGAGTCCCTTGGGAGGCAGTTCTGAAGGGCAGAGGAGTCCAAGAAGGCTGGGAACTCCTCAAGAAGGAAATCTTAATGGCTCAGGAGCAGTCTGTCCCCACATGCCCAAAGATGAGCCGGCATGGAAGAAGACCAGCCTGGCTGAACAGAGAGCTGTGGCTAGAGCTTAGGAAAAAAAAAGAGGATTTATGATCTTTGGAAAAGAGGGCAGGCCACTCAGAAGGATTGTAAGAATGTTGTAAGGTTGTGTAGGGACAAAATTAGAAAGACCAAAGCTCATCTGGAGCTCAATCTGACTGCTGCTTTTAAAGATAACAAAAAATGTTTTTATAAATACATTAACATGAAAAGGAGGACTGAGGAGAATCTCCATCCTTTACTGGATGCGGACAGAAACTTAGTGACGAGAGATGAGGAAAAGGCTGAAGTGTTTAATGCCTTCTTTGCCTCGGTCTTTAGCGACAAGACCAGTTGTTCTGTAATGATACCCATTACCCTGAGCTGGTGGAAGGGGATGGAGAGCAAATTGTGGCCCTCACAATCCACGAGGAAATGGTTGGTGACCTGATACAGCACTTAGATGTACCCAAGTTGATGGGGCCAGATATGATCCACCCAAGGGTACTGTGAGAACTGGCGGAAGAGCTGGCCAAGCCGCTTTCCATCATTTATCATCAGTCCTGGCTATCAGGGGAGGTCCCAGTTGAATGGCAGCTAGCAAATGTGATGCCCACCTACAAGAAGGGCCAGAGGGTAGACCCGGGGAACTATAGGCCTGTTAGTTTGACCTCAGTGCCAGGGAAGCTCATGGAGCAGATTATCTTGAGTGCCATCACGCAGCACTTGCAGGGCAACCAGGTGATCAGGCCCAGTCAGCATGGGTTTATGAAAGGTAGGTCCTGCTTGACGAACCTGATCGCCTTCTATGACAAAGTGACGTGCTTGGTGGATGAGGGAAAGGCTCTGTATGTGGTCTACCTTGCCTTCAGTAAGGCTTTTGACACCGTTTCCCACAACATTCTCCTCGAGAAACTGGCTACTCATGGCTTGGACTGGCATACACTTTGTTGGGTTAGAAACTGGCTGGGTAGCTGGGCCCAAAGAGTCGTGGTGAATGGAGTTAAATCTAGATGGAGGCCGGTCAGTAGTGGAGTCCCCCAGGGCTCAGTACTGGGGCCAGTTCTCTTCAATATCTTTATCGATGATCTGGATGAGGGGATCAAGTGCACCCTCAGTAAGTTTGCAGACAACATCAAGTTAGGTGCATGTGTCAGTCTGCTCGAGGGTAGTAAGGCTCTGCAGGAGGATCTGGATAGGCTGGCTGAGGCCAGCTGTATGAAGTTCAACAAGGCCAAGTGCCGGGTCCTGCATCTGGGGCACAACAACCCCAAGCAGAGCTACAGGCTGGGAGATGAGTGGTTAGAAAGCTGCCTGGCAGAGAAGGACCTGGGGGTATTGGTTGATAGCCAGCTGAATATAAGCCAGCAGTGTGCTCAGGTGGCCAAGAAGGCCAACAGCATCCTGGATTGCATAAGAAACAGTGTGGCCAGCAGGGCTAGGGAAGTGATTTTCCCCCTGTGTCTCTGGTAAGGCCGCACCTCAAGTACTGTGTTCAGTTTTGGGCCCCTTGCTACAAGAAGGACACGGAGGTGCTCAAGCGAGTCCAGAGAAGGGCAATGAAGCTGGTGAGGGGTCTGGAGAACAAGTCTTGTGAGGAGTGGCTGAGGGAGCTGGGATTGTTCAGTCTGGAAAAGAGGCTCAGGGGCGACCTTATCGCACTCTACAGGTACCTTAAATGAGGCTGTAGCAAGGTGGGGTTGGTCTATTCTCCCACGTGCCTGGTGACAGGACGAGGGGGAATGGGCTAAAGTTGTGCCAGGGGAGGTTTAGGTTGGAAGTTAGGAAGAACTTCTTTACTGAAAGGGTTGTTAGGCATTGTAGTGGGCTGCCCAGGGAAGTGGTTGAGTCACCATCCCTGGAGCTCTTTAAAAGATGTTTAGATGTAGGGCTTAGTGATGTGGTTTAGTGGAGGGCTTGTTAGCGTTACGTCAGAGGTTGGACTTGGTGATCTTGGAGGTCTCTTCCAACCTCGATGATTCTGTGATTTTTTTTTAATATTTTTTTTTTGCTTCTCAGTTGTTAGAATAAAGTGATAACAGAGGAAAACAAAACTAAACAAAACAAAACAAATAATGAAATGAAATGAAATGAAATGAAATGAAATGAAATGAAATGAAATGAAATGAAATGAAATGAAATGAAATGAAATGAAATGAAATGAAATGAAAAGAAAAGAAATAAAAGAAAATAAGTAAAATAAGTAAAATAAAAATAAAATAAAATAAATGAAATTAAATAAATAAATCAGTAACTACTAGTCAAACACCCTCTCAGATTCCGTTGGTTCAAACTGTTGTTACTGATTCTTGTTACCTGTGATGTTGCCAGCTAGACTGTTCCAGACAACCATAGATTTTTCTAACTGAATTTCCTAGAGTCATAAAATCATAAAATCATTAAGGTTGGAAAAAACCTTTATCTGGTCTAACCATCACCCTACTACCAATGTCACCCACTAAACCATGTCTCTAAGTACCAGGTCCAACCTTTCCTTATATACCCGCAGGGACGGTGACTCCACCACCTACCCGGCAATCCCTTCCAATGCCTGACTACTCTTTCTGAGAAGAAATTTCTCCTAATTCCCAACCTGAACTTTCCCTAGTACAACTTGAAGCCATTCCCTCTTGTCCTGTTGCTAGTTATCTGTGAGAAGAGGCTGACCCCCAGCTCCCCACACCTTCCTTTCAGGTAGCTGTAGAGAGCAATAAGGTGTCCCTTGAGCCTCCTCTTCTCCAAGCTAAACAACCCCACAACTCCTCATAAGACTTGTGTTCAGACCCTTCACCAACTTCACAGCACTTCTCTGGACATGTTCCAGGGCCTCAATGTCCTTCTTGTAGTGAGGAGCCCAAAGCTGAACACAATAATCAAGGTGCAGACTCACCAGAGCACAGTACAAGGGGATGATCACCTCCCTGGTCCTGCTGGTTACACTATTCCTGATACAAGCCAAGATGCTGTTGGCCTTTTTGGCCACCTGGGCACACTGCCAGTTCATGTTCAGGCAAGCATCTACCAAAACCCCCAGATCCTTTTCTTCTGCACAGCTTCCCAGCCAGTCTGCCCCAAGCCTGTAGCGCTGCATGGGGTTGTTTTGACCAAAGTGCAGGATACGACACTTAACCATGTTGAACCTCATCCCATTGGCCTCTGATCATCAATCCAAACTGTCCAGGTCCCTTTGCAGGGCCTTTTTACCCTCTGGCAGATCAACAATCAACTGTCCAGGTCCCTTTGCAGGGCCTTTTTACCCTCTGGCAGATCAACAATCACCCCCAACTTGGTGTTTGCAAACTTACTGAGGGTGCACTTATTTTCCTCATCCAAATCATTAATAAAGATATTAGAGAGGATGGGCTCCAACCCCTGGGGAACACCACTGGTGACCGACTGCTAGCTGGATTTCACATCATTCACCACTATTCTCTGGGCCTGGCCATCCAGACAGTTTTTAACCCAGCAAAGAGTATACCTGTGCAAGCCATGGGCTGCCAGCTTCTGCAGAAGAATAATGTGGGAGTCCGTGTCAAAGGCTCTGCTGAAGTTTAGGTAGACTACGTCAACAGGCTTTCCCTCATCCACCAGTCGAATCACCTGGTCATAGAAGGAGGTGAGGTTGGTCAGGCAGGATTTGCCTTTCATAAGCCCATGAAAACTGGGCCTGATCCCCTGTTGTCTTGCACGTGCTGTGTGATTGCACTCAAGATGATTTGTTCCATAACCTTCTCTGGTGCTGAGGTCAGACTGGTAGGCCTATAGTTCCCTAGATCTTCCTCACAACCCTTCATATAGATGGGCATCACATTAGCAAGTCTCCAGTCATCTGTAACCTCTCCAAATTTGGTTGTCTTACCTAAAATAAAAACATATTCAGAGAAAGAACTGTAATTTAGAGAAAGCACTTCCTTTTCCCCTTCATAAAGATGCACAAACAATTCTCTTTCCCCTCCAGATGGTCATTATTCAACTACTTATAGTGATTTTACCATTAACAAGCATAATAACGTAATAAAAGGTCAATGTTTCTTTCAGTCATATGAAAATAAAAGTGTAAAACAATCTTGCTGGCTACATCCTTTATCAGAAGCTTGACGTAGACTTTGGAGATTTATTGGTAGAGTTCTAAGTCTCCTGTGCTTGGTTACTGTTGTGTTGGCACAAAGGAGTTTAAAATATTAGCAAGCTGACATCAACAAGCCATCAAGAACAAAGAACACTGAAATCGCCAAAATACCAGTTTGAATGTGATTTAACACAACAACAAATCAGCTTAAAATTATGTCTTACACCTCTGCACAGCGACTTCAGTGCTGGCCCCCTTCATGCCATTTTGCAAGCTGACAAACACATTTCACATAGCAGTAGATATTTATAAAATAAATAAAAGACGACTTGATCCTTGTTTTGAGGACTGAGGTGCTAAAGATCTAAGAATTACTCCTCAAAATACTTTGTTATTGTTTTATTTCCTTTATAACTTATGGAACTCAATCCATAACAGTTATTATCATTTGCACAGGAAAAATTACTGAGGAAGCCTTTTAAAATTATTTTTAGCTGACATAAGGAGCCAGATTACTTTTTTAAACAAAGTGGTTTCAGAACTTGCAAGATGTAGACACAAAGTCTCAGAGGGAGTTTAATTTGCCAAATGGTCAACAGACCATTTCAGAAAAGACTTCAAATACACAGTATTTGAATATTTGCTAAATAGATTAAACATTTCAAAATCAGTGTGCACATTTTACTCTCCAGAGAATCAGATTTTTTGTTTGTTTATTTCCTTTAATTTAAAAAGTCCCTGTTCTACACGTGGACTTGAATGTAGGTAGCTGAACAGGTACCCTAAAATCAATTTTAATGTGTTAGAATGGGCTTCTATTTTGACATTTATGGAATAAAAGTGGATAAAATTATTTTGGTTTAGGTCGGTAATAAGTCTATTCTTAATAACTTTAGGCATTTTATATGCCTATGTGGAGACCAAAACTCCACAAAGTTATTAGAAAAAGGAAGTCTTTTATTTGTAGGTATACTGATGGGAACTTCAGGTAACTCCTCGTGGAATAAATTAGTTCTTCAAAACAGTTTCTAATGCTTTGATTTACAGCAGAAAAGACTTCATACAGAAGACATTGAGTGATAATGAGTTTTGAATCTTTAGCGGAATTTAAAAAAAAAAAAATGAGCATTGGCAGTAAAATTTCACTGACATTTAATTTTTTATTAATGCTTAAAATCAGTAATGGAATTGTTTGCATCCTTGCTTCCCACTTGTACAACTTTCTGAAAAAGACATTTTCATCATACTTAGAGTCAAATGCTAATTAAATAAATTATTAATCCTTGTATGCAGAATACACTGATGTATGATTTCAGCATGGGAAATCAGGTTTGTTTTCATTTGTTTGTTTGTTTGTTTGTTTTTCTGTATCGTTTTATGTTCTATACAGCTTACTGAAAATATATGAGGGAAAATATGCTGAAATTAAAAGTAAGTTGCAGTTTGCATGGAACAACTTAATTTAGTTAAGAATGTAGTTAAATGGCATAAAGGAGATTTGCAGTCTGATGTGATGTTTCAGTCCTTCTAGATGTAACCCTTTTTTCCTTATCCTAGTTACACCAAGAAAGGAAGAACTTCCAGATCCAATCTATCTTCAGTTTGTTTCACCTAAGTCCAGCTAGGCAGGTGGTAAAACATGAGAACACAAATGACGGATAATCTCCCTAGCAGGTTTCATAAAATATTCATCTTGCCTTCTCTATAGAATGCGGAAACTTAGGGGAGTGGGGGAACCAAACAAAGAGAAAAGCCCAATGCCCAAAGAATAAATATGTCTCTCACATGTTCAAGTACAACGACTTCTCAGACAAAAAAGTAGCAATGGATATCCATCTAAATTAAATCTAAAAAAACCTGAGCAGTTCATTGAACTAACTTTGAGTCAAACTCCTTGGGAACAGCACATTTAAATGTTTCTACCACCCTTCACCATATGGATATAAAGATTTTTTCTTCAAAGCAAACATGATCAAAGAATTCTACTGCCATATTTTCTATACGAATTGAGGTGTGGGTTTTTTTGGGTTCATTTTCCCCCCTTTTTGATAAATTGCTTTCTACTTGAAGCTAATAGAAAGAGAATAAATGCATAACCTTTTCAGTAATTATTATCTCCTTAATATAAGGCTAATGTTCACTGGAAGACAGAAGGGGAGGGGAGGGGAGGGGAGGGGAGGCGAGGCGAGGCGAGGCGAGGCGAGGCGAGGCGAGGCGAGGCGAGGCGAGGAGAAATTATTCCTTCTATAAGCATGCTGCTTACTAAGAGAAATACTCACATCCTGCCACCACTTTTTTGTGATCAATAACTACATGATAAATTCCTAGTTTCTTTTTTGCTCATTGTTTTTCAATATACTAAAACAAGAATTGTTGGTTTTAATAAATACTTTAAATCATTCATTGTTTTCTTTCCTCTTCCATCTGATACAACATTTATAAGAATATATATATATAATTTTTTTTTCCTAAAATAGTCAAAATGTCTGTTCCTGAACAACAAGCGAAGTTTTCAGGATACATGTCTTGAGAATGCAAACTCTAACATTTATAATCAACATAAGATGATCCAAATACACCAGTAGGTTTTGCTCTTGAAAATAAAACCATTAACATAGGTATAATCAACCCTCAATCCATAATTTTTTCACAAGACTGAGATTTTCTTGGATTAAAATTTTAAAAGTTCAGTGAATAATGTATATTTATGTTCTCTTTAACATTAAAAAGCCATCACAGTACATAAAAATCAATATAGTACTAGCAATTTTTTCTCTACAAAACAATACTTCCCTGTCAAATGATTTCCTATTTGTTGAAATATTTTTATTGTATAATGCCAAATAAAAATGACACTTCCGTCTCATAAAAAAGTGTGTAAACAGGACAATGAAGGAAAGAAATAAGCCATAAAGTAACCTCAGATGCTTAATATCTTGCCTTGAATTCATCATTCATGAAAAAGAAAATTGTCTTGCTGTCACAGGGCAGAAAAATGTGAAAGTTTGCTTTGATTAAAAACTATATAATTACCACATTGCCATTAATATTGCGCAGCTTGGTAGTGAATCTTAACCAAACAGCTGCAGCATTTCTCAGATTTTTGCTGTAACTTGTTCAAAGGTGGATTTGACACAATGTGAACAACTTTTTTCCTGAAATCACTCCTCAACAGCTAAAATAAAAAAAAAAAAATTGTTCTTTTCAAAGTGCAGCAAAATAAAGTGCTGCAGAGCTGCCCTCTCAATTTCTGCTGCACTTTAAACCTGCCACTGACACAGTTTAAGAAATCTGTGTATATATATATATGTATATATATGTGTATATATATATATATTCAAGCTTCAGATATTTTTTTCTACAAATAAAGGAGATGATTCAATATACCTGAAGTCCTCAGTAAGGAGGCAGGACCTTAAAGATAGGACAAATAATAATTTTAATACTAACAATTAATAGTTATTAATTATTAATTGTTATAGTAACAATTAAAAATGCACTTTTTCTGTAGGGTTTGAAAATTGCACTTAAATCTGAGATTTCTCAAAGTTTGAGTTTCAGCGATAATAAGAAAATCCAGGGAAAACAGGCAAAACTTGAGTACAATATTCCAAAACTCTTTCCACATAATATTTGTATCAAGATGTAAGAAAAATATCCATTTATAAATATGCTGTTTATGTTACCAGCTGAAACTTTGTCCCTTAAAACTAATCAATATCTTCATTAGTCATTACAAGTTTGAACAAAACATTTTTATATAACACAATCCACTCCCATTCCAAGGTATTCCCATTCAGAAAAAAAATCTATGTGTGGGGAAAAACAACAACAACAAAAGATTCAAAAGTGGGAGAGACAAATAGGCCTTTCAGACAATACTTTTTTTTTTTTTCCCCAAGAATATCCAAAACTTGTTTGAGTGACAGGACTAAATCAAAGCTGAATTAATGAGGAAAAAAATGGAAGGTAGTTTACGTCGGAAATCTTGCCTGTAGAAAAGACACCAGTGACAATCTCTGGCAATTAGTTTGGACAATATTGTGTGCTTAATAAGGCCTAATAAGGCCTAATAATGGCCTAATAAGGCTATTAGGAGCTTTTTAGTTTTTCAGCCTTTATCTTTCAATATATATCTCTGTTTTCCAGCTTATGGCTCATGTACTACATAGAGAAACTTGTCACCTTATTTTAAAAACAGAAAGAAAAGAACATTCCCTTCACTGTCTATTAACCTACAGAGGAGAGTGTGAAAGAGAACTAAAGTAAACATAAAGAGAAAATAACTTCTGCTGTTTGCTGTTCTCCCTCCACCCTGTGCTGATGTTCCTACATCCATGCTTAACTATTTGCTTGTTCATCCCCTGACACAACCCTGCAGAATGACTGTGGTTAAACTTGTGAAAACTAATCCATCCTAATTTTGTACAAGGCTCATTCTGCACAATCAAGTTAAACTATAAGGTGATGAGCAAAGAAATCATAATGAGACTGATAATTTTCAGTTACAAAGTGAGCAGTTGAGGACCTTGTCCACTGAGTCCATATCCAAACCAACTGCAAACTTGCCTGGAATTGCAGTGAAATACAAATTGCATTTGCTTAAAGTCTGCAACACACCTTTGAAAAGTGGACTCGTTTCCATAAGGATACACATAGAAGATAATTTTTTAGGGATGTTTGTTACAAAAAGTACATTCATTGAAAATTAGAGATTAGTTGATAATACTGCCCCTCAGGAACTGAGAAATTAGATTTGTAGCCACAGGGAAGTTGACCTTTTTAAAAGACCTTGATTTGACAACACAGCAAAATCTTTGCGATTGACAAGATCATAAACCTTCAATATCTTACACAAACTAAGAATTTTCCTGAAGTCTGTTGTTTTGGCTGCATTTTTGCTTATTCTTCCCAGTCTAGTTCTATGTGAAGACTTTAGTGACTGGAAGATTCATAAGATAATACAAAACTCTGCAAAAAGAACATATAGCTGCATATATCATAATAATAAATAAATAACCAAATAAGTAAATGTGGGATCTTATATGTAGAATTTTCAATACTACTACTACTACTACTACTACTACTACTACTACTACTAATAATAATAATAATAATAATAATAATAGGTATTTTCTTGAAGTCCTCATTGCACAAAAATTAGAATTAAACACATGTAGCAAAATTCACGACTGTTACAAATGCTAATTAAGTATTTTGGAGGCTAATGTTGCTCCTAGACACTAAATAAAAATATGTGACATTATATGCATATATATATAAATAACATTATATATAAATATCTATTTTGTACATAATAATATATGTAATACAAGTACAATATTATCTGTAACCAACACAAAAATGTTTAAAAAAAAAATCTTATAGGGAATAAAAGCACTCAGTTGTGTAACTTTTTTAGTATTGGGAATTTAGAAGGTAGAAAAATCCAATAAGTGAATGATCATGGGTTTACTAGTGCTGATATAAAGCTCCAGGTATTTTTCAATTATTAAATATGCTGTAGTTTTTTGCTTTGTTTTGTTTTTGTTTTCTCTGGAAAGTAATAAACTGTTACTTGAAAGGTTTTGAAAAAAATAATAATAATAAAAAAAAATAAGCATCAGAATTTTCTGCTGTATAATAATGGAGGATATAGTTAAAACACACTAAAAAAAAACACTATTCTCCAGTTGACAGTTATCCTTTTCTATGTAAGGAGATGATACCAAGTTCAAAAATAATCAGGCTGAAATCTGCTATAATATTTTTTAGCTGTTATACAACTTTATAACAGCAATGTTACTGAAATGCTTGGAAGTGGAAGAGTTCGCAAAAATATAAATAAAACTAAAGGTCACTATGATGATACGTCTAACTCTCTACCTGGTAATAGGATTGCTTCAAGCCTAATTTCAAACCGGAAAACATCATTACAGAAAAGCAAGAGTTTCCCCATAATATCCCAGTCTGGATATATCAGATGCAAAATGTTGAAAAACATGAAAGCTTATAGACTGTGTTGGAAACTTACATTTAACTGATAGTCTTTATGCAAATAATCTTTCCATGAAGGGCAGCCGAATCACCAATGCACAATCACTGTAATTCTGAGCAGCCTGCTTGGCTCAGCAGTTTTAATATGCAGATCAATTCTGCATTACCTCCTTTTGGCTGTGAGTGCTTGTAGAGGGAGGTCATAGGCCTAAGAATGTAAATTGCAACAAAGAACGAATCTTCAATCTGTGCAGAGGTCCTTGAAAGTGATTTTTCTGAGAAGTCTGTGGTAAGTATTTGCCCTGTCTCATACCCCATAAAAATTTCTTTTTCACTTGCTTTGCAGAGTTTACCTTTTTATTGGTATTTGATATTCTAATACTAATGCAAAACGTCACATATACTAAAAACACTATACAAGAGTATTTACTGTTTAACATCAATCTCCCACTTCCTAAAAAGGGGTAAAAGTATAGACAATGATCCATTTTAACTGTAGTTGATAATGCCAGCAGATAATTAAAGAAAAATGAAAAGATCATGCTGACAAAATGCAAAACAGCACTTTGCAACACAAGTGGCTTCTTTTGGATTAAATATGAATAGAAAGAAGAATTATTTAGTTTTATTTCATATTATGTTCTTGTGAGACAAAGTTTATTTTGAGTACTAAAAATGTCAAAATTTTCCATCAATATTCAGGCATCAAAATCAAATAATTTTCTTCAGTTAAGCACGCAATGGTCGTTGAGCTCCTACTTAAGACTTCCATTTTAGATTTAGTACCTCATAATACAGACACCCAAGTCTTCCTGAAATACTCTGCATTATGAAGATAGAACAAAGATTTCAAGGTCTAGAGCATCAGGGAATTCAACAATGGGAAAACCACAGAATTTGTAAACTGTTGGTGTATGTACATCTTACAATCTTTGTTATGTTTTACTAATATAACAAAAAGGGTAAAATGGGCTGGGCTCGATGGAGAAAAACGTGCCTTCTGGCACTTGCTAACATAATATGTGTGGCAACTGTCACTAAATCCAAACTGAAAATGCAAGGGGAAAATAATAATAATAATAATAATGATTATAAAAAGCCAATGCTTTGCCATAATCCCCCCTAGTGGGCTGCAGGTATTGAGCATATCACGCAAATACTGCTGTTAAAGATCTATGAAATAAGGCAGGGAAAGTGTTAATAACACTGACAAATGAAATCAGCTGAACGAACATGAAATACAATATGCATTTTTATTCAAGGCATAGGACATACCTACATCTGATAAGAACTGAGTGGTCTGCCCTACTTCACCCCTGCTCCCACCTCTTGTTCTACAAATCTTAGAAAGCTATGTTACTAATGCAAAAAACAGAGAAGTACTAACCTAGAATCCAACCAGAATCTAATGGCTAAGCAGCAAACAGAAATCCTGTACCTGTTGGGAGGATGATTTTATAGAAGGTTTTGGTGCTACAGAATCATAGAATAGTTGAGTTTGGAAGGGACCTCTTGAAATAATCCAGTCCAATCCACCTCCTCTTTTTCATACACTCAGTTGTAGTTGGAATTTCCTTCTTCATTAATGGCTAAGCTGTTCCTTTCAATCTAACTCATGCAAAGCAAAGAGTCCACTCCCATCATCAAGTGTACATGGTTCAGGAGAAAAACTGGAAATCTACAATTCAGATAGAGCAGCATTTATTAAGCTCTGAAGGTCTCATCTGAACATTAGTGAAAGTCTAAGTGATTTTACATTATTTACCTCTTATGCACTTTGTAGGTTGAAATGACATTTATATTTCTTGTCATTGTATGATAATGAAATTTGAAATCTAATAATCACAATGCCTGGCTTTTGTTCACAGCCACTCAATAAAATTTATGGCTTTTAACCACGACTTGTATTTGGCCTTAGAAATGACAGGTGAATATTCTAACATCTAGGCAAAGAAGGTACTGGGAATATATGTAGATACATAGATGTAGGAGACAGAAGATGCAATTTCTCTTCCTATCAGTATCAATGATTTTTGTTTTCTTTCAAATTTGGGAGTGTTTTAATCTTATCTACGTGATGGGGATAACAGATATTTTACAGGTTGGTCAAACAGAGATTCTATATTCCTGGATCTGAGGGGACACAAGGTAGCAATTACACACCTTTCTGTCTCCATCCCTTCTGATCTCTTGTGTTGGTTGCTGCCTCCAGCTCAGCTCCCTGCTAATGTCTGTGAGTGAGTTTTAGAACTTTTCAATGTTAAAACTTTCATTCTGTCTGATCATGTAACGAGAAGAGGAGTGTAAGTTTGTGGAACTACTGTAATATTTTTTGGAGAAAAAGCTTGAAGAAATTAAATGAACAAAGCTTCCACACTACTCCATTCTGATTCTGAAGAACACTGTCTATAAAATAAAATAAAATCTTTTTGGTTTTCTTATTAGCAGCAGTAGTCTCTGCAAAAGCTAAGTTTGGTTCATCACAGCAAGTCTTTCATATTCTGTCCTTAAGTTTGTCTATAGTTCATCCAAATCATTCACATATATAATTAATGTCTACAGTCACTTTCAATAGATTTTTCCACTTACAAGTGTATTCCTAACTTGTCCTTCTTTAAGAGATGTAGATATTTTCTTTCCTTTCCAAATTATTTCCACTCTCTGCCAAAAATTAGTAAGTATAGCTATTAGAAGCATGGCTACACATGCCTGTAATAGCTTGAATCAAACCATCATATTTCAGTGCTCTAAGATGAATCATGAAGTGTCTCTAACAAGTTCTCAGGATCAGGACAGAATGGCTCAGAAAAGTTGTACAAAGTCCAGAGCAATTTTAGTTCCAGACAGTTTTTCTTCAAGAGAACAAAGAATGATAATTTATCGTAGTCTGATTAGGATTGCTTTGGTCAACAAATATTTTGTTTCTGCATGCTGGTGCCAGATATGAAATTCTAGCAAGACTGGAGTTGAAGTATTTGTAGCCTTTATATCAGAGTGTATCTTCCATCAAATTTAGTTAGAAAATGAATATATAGACTTGGAAACAGGAGCTAATTTTGCTAATTTTAATTTCTGAACCAGACTTTCCAAGATCTTTGACAGCTTCACAGATATCATCTGCTGTTTGGTCTACTGTTACACAGTCATATTAATGGTAACATATTTCTTCACCTGCTTCACTGAAATCCATCACACCATGGCAATACACACATGGAAATCAGCACAATGGGTGAGAAAAAAAAAAAAGTCATCATTCAGTCTTACATGATAACACAGAAATTACTTTTTGCCCTGATTTTGAAGAGGGTACCCAAATGGCTGTGTAATTCAGCAGACATAAAAAGGTAGAAGGATAGAATGAAGTCTTATGAAGCTACTAGTTCAATAATGTGAATAAGTTAAGAGCAATTATATTTTGACAGAAAGCTGATTAAGGGAAAGATCTCTTCAGACAGAATTCAAGCTCTTTTACTTGCTAAACAAATCTAAATTGACCCAATCCTGATCCCTTTAGAAATTACCAAAGAATGCCAAGTCAAGCATTACTTTTTCTGTGGAGAAGTAAAAGAGAAGACATTGCAGGTGTATTTTACAAACTAGTTGCAAAGACTGGCAAATAAATTGAAACTTGAATTAAGTTTCATTGTCATTGTTTATATTGTGTTTTTTTTAATTAGTTCATTGTAACTGCAACATGTAAATATAATTATTTCACAGGATTTTCATAAACATTATATTATTTTTTACCCATCTGTAAAGGTATCTGGGGCTTACTTTTCTGAAAAATTATCTTTTCTTTGATGAATTTATTTCCATTTGTCTTTATGGTGTTAAACTGATTTTAGAGAACAAGTTCTGTTGGTACAGTACTTCCTTTCCTTTTTTATTTTTTTTTTCCTTTTTAACAAAAATACATGATCTAACGCAACATAAAACAGTCTTTTTTTTTTGCGGGGGGGACTCTAATTAGGAGTAGCACAAAGTGGGAGACTGATTTTTGTTTTTCTTTTAACTATCCACAAGTTAAGACATTTTCTTGTCCATTTAGTAATTCTGTTATTTTTCTATTTCACATTGGTTTTTTTTTTGTTTTTTTTAAATACGTGTTGAGTTCTTCTGACTTTTATTCAGTATTTTATGGTGTAAAATATTGGCCTACATAATTGCATACCATTAGATATCTCAAAGACGATTAAAAAGTTTTTTTTTTAATTTATTTATTTAACATATAATATGAAAACTTCAAACTCTAATTTGTGTTTATTTTAAATGTATGCTCTGAAGGATAGACAAGCAAAAGAGTGTTTAATTTCTCTCATTGGAAGCCTTTTCCACAGAACCTGTCTCCAGCTTTTTTTGCTTATTCTTCTGAACCACACAATGCATTCAGGAAAATCATATGTCCTATGAACTCCAGTAATGTGCTTGCTCAGTTCTACTACATAACATAAAAACATGCTTGGCATTTTACACTTAAGTCATTTATACACACATGGTATGCTAATTTTCTTTCTGATGCAATGACTCTGATAGTAAGGGTATTCTGCTAGCTGAGTAAATGTTGATTGGGTAAAAGGATGGTTGTATGTCTTTTGAGTGACTTTGACTTGGTGGTTTCTATCTATTATTTTCCTGTGCTTCAGGGAGGATAGGAGCAATTTACCTCTCTAGTTATCACTTCATTCTCATCTAGCAACTCTGTTGTATAGACAGTGTTTTATTGATTTTTGATAACTATTCTATGGATGATGCACACTGCAGTGTAAAGGTATGAAGTGCAAGAAAGAAAATAAATTAGCAATCTGAAGCTCAAACTGTGTGTGCATGAAAAGTCTTAAAGCAGAAAGAGAGAGAGAGAGAATCTGACCCTTAATGATTATAACTAATGGTTGCAACAAATGCTTTAGCTAAGACAAAAAAGGTCGAAAGACTACTTAGCATGTGATAAGAGATAAAAATGACCTAGTAAGCCACCTATTTTCCAACTTAGACTTGTGTAGGTCTTTCTGCAGCTGTCATTGCTTTAAGAATACACTGCTCAGGAGTGTACATTTTAAGCATGTATATTTTTACCTATATAATATGTCTCACCCTGCATTCCTCAGGTTTCATCAGTAGTTTAAACAAATAAAATTCAAGTTCATATCTGATATCACACAGTCAGGGTGATGTCACTTGGTATGCAGGATATACTATATCCTGCATAAGCAGACCTGCTTACCATTTAGCGAGATTATATACTTTTGACAATAGCTTCAGAATTTTGTTTTGTGGTGCACCATTCCAATTTTATAGAAAAAGAGAAGGTTGTTTCTTTCTTCATTTCAACTTTTTCTGGAAAAATAAGACACAATCATAACATTTCCTAATATACATATTTACACATGCAAACTTTAAGCCTCTTAAGACCTAATTCTACACAAATTATCCAATAACTTTCTATTATGCTGTACAAATTTATATAAGGAAATAAGTTATTAATAGGCTCTTAAAAATCAAAGGAAAGTTAATGATGTAACTGAACCTTCCTACGTTTCTTATACATGAAAAACAGATAAACGGGGAAACAGACAAACCACAGTATTTTATTTATTTATGTAACTGAAGTTATTAAGTCAGAGGAAGAATGCTACTTGAATGTGTTAAATCTGTGTGACAAACCTACAAATATGTCACTGTGTTAAATTTGGAGTGTTAAATTTTCCATTGTTCAAAGACTGCTTATTTTATTTTGCTAGGTTTCCTTTTCTAATTAGTTTCCCTCCCCAGTTAATATGGTTCAATCTTACTCAGAATCTGTGTGAGAAAAAAAAAATACATATATATATTTCATCTGTACTAAAGAATTTTAAAAATGTTTTAATAAAAGTGCTACCTTTTCAACATGGACTAGAAATTTGCAACTCTGCTTTCTTAGAGCTCTATTACTTTGTTAGAGAGTGAAAAATGACATCTTCACAATAATTTGCAGATGTAAAAATGCTAAAATTAATTTTATTGCTCTTTTGGTCCAAGTTGTAGCATCAGACACACAGACTTAGAAAAGGGTCACCTTCCACTTTTACTCTGAAAGTTTTCTGTTACATAGAGGAAGAATGAAAGAAAGGGAATAGCTTAATATGAATAAATAAGAATGAAGAAAGCTACTACGGAAAGACGAACAAACAAACAAACAACAAAAAAAAAAAAAAACACCAGAAAACCCAGAAGGAGAGGCTATTAAGAGTAATGGACAGCACTTGAAGATGGTAAAACCAAACCAACCAAACAAACAAACAAAAAACACAGGTATGGGGAAGATTTGATAAGGTTAGATGCAGTGAGGAAGAGGTGCCACCAAGGTTTGTATACAGCTATTGGTACCAGACTGACTCAGCTCTGGCTAACACTCCCTTGCTAGTGAATTTCCTTTGAGATCTTACAAAAATGATATTAGTGAGAAAGCAGACTGAAACAAAAGAAATCAGCCTTTACTTCTATTTGCATTCATAAACCTTGGGATTTAGGCAGAGAATACTGTATCTAGTCATCTGCACTTTCACAATTCCACACACTAAAATCTCCGCAGCTGTACTGTAAAAAAGGATATGGGACTATATGGGGACAATGGAGAAACAATTGCAAAATACAATTAAAAATTTGGCTTCTTTCATCCCTTAAGCACTGTAAATGAATTCTTAAGCTTTGGTTTATTTGTTTGTTCTCCTAACCTGTGCTACCTCTTATCCAACATTCCTGTTAAGAGCTGATTCGAAGAAACAGCAAGCATTACCCACATACTCAAATCTGTACATTATTTAATAATGGATTCAGCAAAGAGGAATGCATTTTAAGAGTTAATGCATAGTCTGCATAGGATTACAAAAAATATATATATATAAAAATATCCTATGTTTACATTTTGTCACTAAGTATTCCAATCAAGCCCTGAGATTTCTCGATGCCTTCACCTTATCACTGAGTTCAAATGTTAGAACTCCATCAGCAGTTTTCTTGCAGATTCACATGGTTAACAACAGTGAAGAGGGGGAAGAGAGAGAAGACAAGGGAAAATAATTATTATACAAATTTAAATATTGCTTCTAGATTTTTTTATTACAACTATGAACATTGTCATCTACCTCCTCCAGATTTATGAACAATCTCATTTCATGTTTAATTATCAGAAATTCTTAAATCAGCTACATGAGTCATCCAGACTTTGTAAATAGAAATAACTTTTAAAATAAAAATACATATAACAAAAATAGTTGTTTTGTTTTGTTTTGTTTTGTTTTGTTTTGTTTTGTTTTGTTTTGTTTTGTTTTGTTTGTTTTGTTTTGATAAATGTGGACACATCCTCAACAGGTTGATGAAAATTAGCAGCATATAAAGTGCAGTTCCTACTATATAATAATACCTAAAATTTGAGGAGTCCTCCCTATACTGTCACAGAAAGTGATGCTATATCTGAAACAGGAATGGGGAAAGGATGATTTTCTCAAAAGGACAGAAACAATAGTTCAGTTTAGAGACATACAAACAAACAAAAAATGGAAATGACTCATTGGAGGTTTGTTGTTTCATAACATGCTTGGATTACCAATAAACTTCCTTAAACAAGTAGGGGAAAACATATTATTATAAACAATAAAACATATTATTTTTGAGGCTATGCTGAGCAGAGTTATTTACTGTTTAAAAATTTTTCTAAAAGTAAACAGGGAAGGCCATCTTGTAACAGGAGCATGCAAAACTAATGAAGATTTTGTTGTGTGATGAACCCTCTGAAACGTACGAGTTATGTCCTGAGATGCAACCAATAAAGAAAATCAAAGTAGAATACAAGAGGAAATGGGACGATATCATAAGTCATCTTTATGAACGGACAAACGTAAATACACAGAGAAATCTCAGGTCTGCAATCTGCTGAAATAAGACTCTCAGAGATTCACAAAGTCTATTTATTAAACTATAACTATTACTGTAAATGTAATTGCTTAAATTGTTACAATCCAACCAAAGATGGAATAGCTTAAGACAAAAGCCAGATGTACCATATTAAACATACTAAAAAAAAAAAAAAAAACATTTAGCTGGCATGCAGCTCCATGGAAAGACCTGCCAGATAAGCAATAACCCCTAGTTATCACAGCCTTATATGAGTAAATCGTTTCAGAAGATTTCCACTTTATCTCCAGAAAATGGTATAAAATATCAACTGTGAGAAGCATTAAAACATTGTTTTCTGATTACATGAACATGTGCTCTAGCTGCAGACATACTAAGGGACAACTGTTTGCACCTCTGAACTCATTCACCAAGCTGCTGGGGAAGTGTTTTTCCAGGGCCTCTCTCGATGCCTGTGTTCCCACATGATCCTTAGTTGTTTTCCAGTGTTATTGTTTTCATGGGCTTGCAAATGAAAAAAAAAAAAAAATTTAAATCATTCTTATGAGAGGTTCTCATAAGAATGCCACTACCATGGCAAATGCCTCTTTTTCCCTCATTTCATGCTTTGCAGATTTATATAGCTTATATAAATATTGTAAGTGCTCATGTAACTAAATATAGAGCACCACTAAGAGATAAATCATTTAAATACCTGAAAGACATCCTCCTTTGTACACAGTTCTTTTCTTCTCATGAACCAATAGCTATTGTCCTTTTTTTTTTTTCTTTTTTTTTAGTACTTACTACCTAATATAAACGTTGGTTCTCTTCTTTTCAGCTATAAAATTATCTAATTCAGTGTTGTTAAACTATCGTTATCTTAGGAGTATTTCTACTTAAAAGCACTTCTTTATATATAGAAATAATCACTTTCATATTCTGTCTCTAAGCTAACTAAAACAATCTTGAAACTAGTGCTCAGAGTTATTTTAAATGTCATCATTCTCAGATGTAGTCATATTTCTGTTCTTAAAAACACATAGACATGCAAATGCCTTAAATACTCTATCTTCCTCTAAGATAATTAATAAGTATTTCCTGCTACCTAACATAAACTTTGCCCTCAGCACTTCCCCTGATCTGCGGATGCCATTAATTCTCATCCTTAATACAGAGAATTATAGAATTATCTAAGTTGGAAAAGACCTTTAAGACCATCAAGTCCAGCCATCAACCTGACCTACCAAGTCTCATCACTAAAACATGTCATTTGTCAACATATCTCTTAATATCCTCCAGGGGTGAAGACTCAACCACTTCTCTGGTGTTGTGGTTTAACCTGGTCGGCAGCTAAACACCACACAGCCGTTCGCTCACCCTCCCCCCTCCCTCTCTGGGATGGGGAGGGAAACAGGAAACTGAAGTCTGTGAGTTGAGATAAAGACAGTTTATTAAGACAGGAAGAAAAATAATAATAATAATGATAATAGTACTACTAATAATAATGTGTACGAAACAAGTGATGCACAATGCAACTGCTCACCACGTGCTGACCGATGCCCAGTCTATCCCCGAGCAGCCAGCCCCCCCCACCCCGGCTAGCCACCCCTATATATTGTTTAGCATGACGTCAGATGGTATGGAATACCCCTTTGGCCAGTTTGGGTCAGCTGTCCTGGGTCTGTCCCCTTCCAGCTCCTGCTGCATCCCTAGCCTGCCCGCTGGCAGGACAGAGCGAGAAGCAGAAAAGTCCTTGGCTTAGTGTAAGCACTGCTCTGCAACAATTAAAACATCACCATATTACCAGCACTCCTCTCATCCCAATCCAAAACACAGCACCCTACCAGCTACTAGGAGGAAAATCAACTCTATCCCAACTGAAACCAGGACATCTGGGCAGCCTGTTCCAATGCTGGACCACCCTCTCCATGAAGAAATTTTTCTTAATGTCCAGTCTTGGTGTAACTTGAGGCCATTTCTTTACATCCTATCACTTGTCACCTGATAAAAGAAACCAAGACACACCTCACTGCAGCCTCCTTTCAGGTAGTTGTAGAGAGTGATGAGGTCTCCCCTCAGCCTCCACTACCCCAGACTAAACAACCTCAGTTCCCTTAGCTGCTCCTCTTAATTCTTGTTTTCTAGTCCCTTCACCAGCTTCATTGTTCTCCTCTGCAGATGCTCAAGCAACTCAATATTCTTCCTGTAGTGAGGGACACAAAAATGAATAAAATTTTCAATGTGTGGTCTCACCAGTGTCATGTACAAAAGGGCAATTTCTTCCATATTTGTGCTGGCTACACCATTTCTGATGCAGGCCAGAATAGCATTGGCCTTGTTGGCCACCTGGGCACACTGCTGGCTCATGTTTGTTTCATAAGGAGGCAATTCTTATTTCTAGAGGTTAAGTGAATCCTCTACTTTTGCCCTCAGAAGTTAGAAGGATGTAATTTCCTACTAGAAGAGCTTAATAGTTTGTCAGGCTATAAACTGTAGAGCTTGTAAGAAAAGGCAAGTTTTGGAATGAGTTCGTAGGTTCATATCACAGACAGACAATGAATGTTGCATGAAAGTCAGCAGCAGAGCCAGAAAGTAGCATGGAACGCTTTTCAAAAACAGATCACAAAACACTGGAAACAGCAAATATAAATACTCATGAAGCTTCAGTCAGACCTGATTTTTGCTACATTTCAATGTGTTCAAGAAAACATTAGGTGGAAATCGGAAACTGCAACAAAAGCATTTTGATATTTTGTTTCTCTAGAATTTGTGTCCTTTATTCACTGTTGCAAACACAAAATGAAGCAACCTTGGCATCCATCTTGTGGTATAGCAACACGAAACTTTTCAGATGAAGATTTTAGTCTTTACATATGTATTGATGCTGAACCAATACCTGTTAGTGTACCTTACTCTCCTCAGCACTCACTGGCTGCCTGTCACTTCTCTGCCATCAGCTCGTTATTTCAGCTCCTGGACAGGATGCAATGAAGGAGAAAAGCTAAAGTCTGCAATTACTCATTCATTTCCCCTTTCACTTATGTTGCTTATTGGTGTGTGTGCATATATACATATATAATGCACTATAAAAATTTTTGAAACATTTATTATGTTTTGTTTTTGAAATATTGAAATTGTTTGTGGCAAAAATATTAATAGCTCCTCTGTTATATATATATATAATAGCTATGTAATATATTTTCTTTTTCTGTATTGCAGAAAAACAAAGCTTTGCTGAATTAGAAGACACATGCATGTTGTTTTTATGATCCAGGCCAGTTAGAAATCTCCAAATGTAAAACTAATTTCGGCTGTTCCTACTGTGCTGTCAGAACACCTTATCCCAACTGGAAGATATTTTCCTGCTGTGCTACTGGCAGGGCACATGCATGCCTCAGATGCTTCATTTCTGCTCCTTTAAAAGGTAACTGTCATCATAACCAGAGAGCATCCCCATCCCTGCTCCTAGGAGGCAGATATGCTTCATCAGAAAGATGCAGAGGACAGTGAAGATAAAATTAACATCTGCTGTCTTTGCTGTCTTTTCACATATAATGTGGGGTAAATAGATAAATAAATATTTTCCACCCCTGCAAATAAACCATATGATTTTCATAGCATTGCCGGTGGATGAAATTGTTTGGATTTGCTGGGGGGTTAAGGGTGGGGAACAACTTTACATTTCTTTATATACAATTTTTTCTTTCTTGGTATGTTAAAACAATTCTTTGGCGATGGCAAGCTAAGAAAGAAACATACTGAAAAGGACAAATGTTATTTCAAGTACTAATTTATCTCAAAAACACTGCTTGTATTAGTTAGTCCTAAGGTACTCCTCAGCAAAGTTTTAGATACCTAGAAACCAGCAAAAATATGTAGATACACTTTGGCCTTTGACTGACTTGTGGCTCTATTCTCAATAAATAAGTGAATAATTTGAGATATATGCATTTAGAATAAATGTATTCCACAAACACGAACTCAAAAGGTTAAATAGCTGAAATTACCATTCCATATATTACCATATTAGCAGTAGCTACACAGAAAATAAGATTCTCTCTTTTTTTTTTTTTTTTTTTTTTTTACCATCCAAACTTAAAGTATTATTGGTAAGAGGTATTATAATGTGTGAATACAAGAGCCATCAATCTATATGCAGTGCAGCAGCAAGAAAATAAGCTTACTGGCTTTCAGATATTCAGTAGATGAGTAAGACATTATAAAAAAATCTATTTTATAAATGATAAATATTTTATAATTCATGACTAATTATTTTCTTTACAAATTAATTTTATCCCTTTGCCTCATTCTTTTCAAGAACTCTAATGTCCTTGAAGGTTCAAAAATTTTTCCCATTCTCCCTCTCATAACATTTAATTTAAAAATGACTGTGAAAATGTTCATCTAGAACTATGTGTATTTAGATCAAGCCTAAAGATATTCTTACCAAATACTATATACAAAGATATACAAAAATATTCTCAGCAAAATTTTTGCAGCTCCACACCTTTCCCAATACCGTAGCTGAACCCTGGACATCTCATCTTACATAAAATCTAATACCTCTATTTCCAGGAGCTTCTCTTTTGATACTTCTGTCTATAGCACCTCCTATCCTAATGCCCAAGTGTATTCTTTTATGCACACTTACAAACCACTTCTCTAAAACTCATACAGCTACCTCAAACAATTCAAGCATATTATGGTCAAGAATCCCCAAGTGATAGCACAATGGCATTGGTTTATATTCTCCAAGAATGTGTTCAGCTTGCCCATCTTTCTGCCAGTGGCTCACTTTACAATCCTCTATAAAGTATCATGTATGCTATATCTAAGATGTCATATCACTTAAAATAAGAGCTAATAATATCTATTTATCTGTAGCAATTACTACAATAATATTTATTAAAATAATAAATACACAGCTACCAATATTGATTTTTTTTGCCTATTATTCATGATTTAAAAGTGATTCTGCCATATTCTGTTGTCGTCACCATAGTTAGGCCCCTTCATTCAACATATCATCTTTGCCCTATGAAACTCCTTTGGACTTTCTTTCTGTCTGTTGCCACTGTGGTGGTTTAACCTCAGTAGGTAGATCAGCTTCGCCATGCAGTTCTCTCACTACCACTCTTCTAAAGGATAAGGGGGAAAATTTTTATGGAATCACTACTGGGCTCTTCTCACAGAGGCCACTTCTTCAGCCATCCACTACAAAAACCTTGCCATGAGTCTATAGCCTAATATTCTTTAAAGAGGTTGAACATAAAAATCTCAAGTTTTTCTTCAGTTCATCAGTGGTTTACCCTAGTAGTAGTCTAAACTCTTTACTACAGACGTTCAGTGAGAATTGTAAGTTTGTAATGTCCAGCAACAACAGTAAGCTTCACAGCAAAATGCAATCACACAAAGATGAACAGCATATTTTGCCTTGTGCTGCTGTTCTACTCCAAACAAAAACTTGTTTTGTGAACTCCTTCTCACTTAATTTAGTTCCAGCTCCCTAATTTCTTTTCCTTAGAAGAAAAAATGAAAACTTATACTTTGCCTATATAGGAGCACAAAACTGCATGAGCAGTGTGTTTGTGGTTGGGAAAACTGACTGATACACTGGATGTATGCGCTGCCACTGAGAGGGAACTGGGCACCCTCAAGAAATTAATAAACAGGACCCTCATGAAGTTCAGCACCAGGAAGGTCAGAGTCCTCACCCTGGCCAAGAATAATGCCATATATTTGGGACAGGCTGGAAGCCAACAGGCTGAAAAACAGCTATACAAGAAGACCTTGGGGGTCAAGGTGGGCAACAAGATGATCACGAGCCAGAAATATATTGTATTGAAATATAGGGAACTTCACTTAAATATTAAGATTTGTTTGTTTGTTTGTTTGTTTTTCCATGAGGGTGGTAAAACACTGGAAGAGGCTACCCTGGAAGACTGTGGTGTCTCCATCTTTGGAGGTAATCAAAACCCAACTGAACATGGCCCTGTGCTCTAGGTGATCCTGTTTGATCACTGGGTTGGACTGGAGTGCTTACCAGCCTCTGTGGTCATATGACTCTATGAAAGCAAAGTTAAAACCAATCACCTAAGAAAAAAAAGTGAATGGAATAGGAAGAACAAAGGAATTATACATACCTTATTCTTGCATATAAGCCTCTGTGCACCCTTTAACTGATTTGCTTTACTCTTCTCAGCATTTGACACGTCAATAGTTACAGCATCCATGCTTAAAAACATTAGTTTTTCAGTACAGATATACGTATGAATTTTTGTATTCCCAACCAGTCTATGTGTTTATCTATTAGAAAAATCTACGCAAGTTTATATAGAGAATCAAAAGTAAAAATCAGATACCTATTTCTGTAATATATTGGCTTGGGTTTAGTGCGCATGAGTGATAAGGAAATTGGCACAGGCATGTCAAGGCTAGATGACCCTTTATTTCCACTATAAGCATCAAAAACTGAATGGTGAAGATTTTTTTAAATTCAGACAAGACAAACTAGAAGCAAGGCCTTGAAAAAATTAAACAGAAAATCAAATTCTAATACTTACGTCAGTAAATGTATCTCTAGTAGGGAGAGTCAGATCTGAAAACAAGGTAAATAAAACTATCTGGTAAAGCCTTCAGTCCAAACTATCTTTCACAAGCAAAACTTGAAGATAGAGAGACTCTTTTAGATACTTCCTGTAGGTTAATAAGAAAAATATTAAAAACTTTTCATTTATAAAGATGGTTAAGAAGCACCCATTCCAGTTAGAGCAGAGGCTGTACCTTACTTTTGGTATTATATGTGACATTTTAGATAAACATAGCATTACTTTGAATTATGAAATGCTATTAAGGGTATATCATTATTCTTGAGTTAATGTAATTCACATATTACACAATAAAAAGCAAAAGCAGCTAATTCCAAGTATTTTTTTTCAAAATAATAACTTTGCTTCTTTTTTTCTTTACCTATATTTTTCCTCAATAATTCTGCATTGTGAGCATTACTATTTCTCTCCCATAATTTCTTTACACTAAATGTGAAGAACATAAAGATCACACATCTAACTTTCTATCTCCTATTCTCCTGCCTGACGCATGCCTATACCCTCCAATCTTTCTTATCCTCACCTTCACCTATTTAAGCCCATGAACTACTGCACTTCTGGTGAAGGCTCTCAGCTCATTTTTATCCTGTTTGGGTTTCCCCGTGGAGAGAAAGAACAGTGTGTGGTGAGAATGTTTCTTTCTCCTCTATTCTTGTCTCCTGGGAGGAATTATTATCAATTTTTTCTTTGCTTCCATACCTGAATAAATGCTAATGAATATTAATATCCCTGCAGCTTCACAGAGAAAGGACTATCCTAAATCACAAAGTGACCTCATCTATTTCTTATTTGTCAGCTACTCACCAGAAATTTCCATTGCTCCACTGCCCGATAATCACCAATAGAGTAAATGAGAAAATACTCCTAATGGGAGAAAGGTTACAAAAATGAAGTCTTGGAACACTCTTCTTACACCTTCTGAGACCAATTCTAGGACAAAAATCTGTCAATAAATAGGACCCTTTTAAAGCCTATTGCAGGAATCATCTCTTGAGCAAAATAAAAAACAGTTCTGTAGCAAGAAACCTCAGGAGACCTGATCATATGATCAACCTTTCCCCTGACAATGCACAAGCACATAGGTACAAAAAACCCACACCCATATCTATCTCAAAACATTAAAGAAACTGAGCATATTTCTATTAAATGACAGCCTTCCTAATAATAAAGATCTGCACAAGTGCAGGTGAAAATAAAGGAATGCAAGAAGACATCCTCAGAGAAGTTAATAAAAGGCAGATGATCCTTCAGCTTATTAGGGCTATTTAACTGATAATGATACTGCCTAAAGAGTGCTTTGTTTAGAGATACTGGAGCAATTGATGCACTTGTCGTAGAGCAGAAAGGAAAGTCTTACCTGCTCCGACGGAGTTTCACCTTATTAAGTTCTACAGGTCTGGTTAAGACCACGGTTTCCTTTTTAGTACTTTCAAGTTTTCTCCCTGGTAGCATGGAGAAGTATTTGAATATCTTATCTGATTGCTCTAATAAATCAAATACGCAAGACATCTGTGCAACAGTGACTGCATCTAAAAATATTTGCTCTTGAAATTTTTAGGAATAAATTAATGAAATAAAAAAGACAGGTGCACTTTCAAATGCAGATTAAATGTGTTCTCTGGTTAAAGTTTTAGACAATTTTATTTAAGAAATAAACAAACCCATACTCTGATACTTCTATGTGACGATGGAACTTACCTACACTTTGCTGCCACTGTGGGTGACACCATGTCTTGGGTTCAACATAACATTAGAAGATGCACTCATATCAGAAGTTTGCATCCACAGATATCTTCTATATTTAGAACAGATTCCCTGTGGTTTCTTTCTTTAATCCTGTCCAAGTATCCATTTAAAATAAACAAGAGTTTTCCATAACTAGTCAACAATTATTCCACTGCCTATAAAACATTTACCAAAGAATGATTGCTTTTTCAGACTGTATCTTTTCCACTGAAAGCAATATTAAAAATTAAAAAATAAAATAAAATAAAATAAAATAAAATAAAATAAAATAAATAAAATAAAATAAAATAAAATAAATAAAATAAAATAAAATAAAATAAAATAAAATAAAATAAAATAAAATAAAATAAAATAAAATAAAATAAAATAAAATAAAATAAAATAAAATAAAATAAAATAAAATAAAATAAAATAAAATAAAAATAAAAGATAGGGGTCTTACTTGAATATTTGTTTCTCTGATTTTCCTAAGACTTTCTCTGATACATTTTATTCTAATTTATTTCTCTCAGTCACAAAGACAAAATCCCAGCAAAGCTCCTTTTCCATTTAACTTTTCACAGTGATTTTGGCTCTCAGGCTAAAGGCAGTGAAAGATTTTTCATAAATTCAATAATGTTATTTCCCACACCTGCTTCTTTTACTCTGACTTGTTGCCCTGAGCTGTAAAGGCACTCTCAGAAATCATAGAATCATTAAGGTTGGAATAGACCTCCAAGATCATCAAGCCCAACCTTTAACCTATCATGGCCAAGTCCACCATTAAACCATGTCACTAAGCTCTACATCTACACGTTTTCTGAAGACCTCTAGGGGTGGTGACTCAAATACTTCCCTGTGCAGTCTGTTCTCACAACCCTTTCAGTGAAGAAATTGCTCCTAATATCCAACCTAAACCTCCCCTGGTGCAACTCGAGGCCATTTACTCGTCTGATCACTTGGTGCTTGAGAGAAGAGACAGATCCCCACCTTGCTATAGATACCTTTAAGGTAATTGTAGAGTAAAATGTCTCCCCCTAGCTTCCTTTTGTCCAGGTTAAACAAGACCAGCCCCCTCAGCCTCTCCTGGTAAGACTTTTTCTCTAGACCCTTCACCAGCTTTGTTGTCCTTTTGACATGCTCCAGCACCTTGATGTCCTTCTTGTAGTGAGGGGTCCAAAACTGAACACAGTACTCAAGGTGTGGCTGCACCAGAGCCAAGTACAGGGGGACGGTCACTTCCCTAGTGATGCTGGCCTCACTATTTCTGATACAAGCCAAGATGCTGTTGACCTTCTTGGCCACCTGAGCACACTGATGGCTCATATTCAGCCAGCTATCAACCAATACCCCCAGGTCCCTTTCTGCCAGGCAGCTTTCCAGCCACTCTTCCCCCAGCCTGTAGCATTGTATGAGGTTATTGTGCCCCAAGTGCACGACCCAGCACATAGTCTTGCTGAACCCCATACAGTTGGCCTTGGCCCAGCAGTCCAGCCTATCCAGATCTGCAAAGTCCTATCCTCTACACAGTCCTCCTACCGTCAAGAAAATCAACACTCATGCCTATTAAAAAAGCCATTAAAAAAAAAATTATCATATTATAATGCAGTATATACCAAGGCTAGCTGGGGGGAAAATAGAGAGAAAAAAATCAGATGGTTCATTATTAAATCAAAAGCTAAATAAAAATAGACTACATTTTATCAAAGTTTTCCAGTTTATCAATCAATTTAAATGAGATTCTTTGCATTACAATGAGAACAGACAGCCTGAATGTGTGACCATTGATTGATGAATTGGAAGTGGATTAATTTAGGGTCATAAGAAAAGAATGAAATGACCATTCTTCTTGATATGATTAATCTCCTGAGGAATTGATAGATGTCTTATGGTAAAATATAAAAGCGCAAGGAGATTGGTAGCGTTATTTTTTGAAAGGCCAAAATACATATATCCTGAAGAAAAAGTTGTTGTTTCTTTTTTTGTTTCCTGAATTACTAACTATCCAAAAACCACTAAGCAGTATCTGTAAGCCACAATATAATGAGGTTATACACTGTATTCCATACATGTCAGTGATTTACAGAGAAGTTGGTTGTTATGCTGTGGCAAACATCATACGTATATAATTCCTTCTGTTTTCCGATATCGATTTGCCTTAAAAGGAAAAAATATATTGATAATAAACAACAAAAAAAATATATTAATAAATACAAATGATAATAATAAATGATAATCCTAATTAAGGGTCACTATTAGTGAATGACATACCAGTGATACGGACAGCAGAGGTATATCAGCATACTCAAATTGAAGATGTGACTCTCAGTGTAATATTAAATATCTAGAAACACACAAGAACACGTTTTAGACTGTCTGTATACTGTCATAACCTGAACTTGGACATCAACTATATATTCCCAATTCGGACGTTGGTCTTCACTAATAATACTTGATGCTCATTGACCATGTAATGGTCTTCCGGCAGCCTCCACTCATGCCCATGTCTTTCATTGGCATTATGCCTGCTAACACCTCTTTCTCCATCTAGCACTCAGGTCCCAAGTGATGTTTGGCTTAGATGGACAGCCTGCAAAATGCTGCAAGTGACAGATTATGCTCAGAAGCCAGCTGTTCACATATTTCTGTAGACAGCAAGAAATCTATGGACAGCTCGTGGGTAAAAATCAGAGAGAGACTGCTAGTATTTTCTGACATTGTTTTTAATCTTCACTATTCTCATTGACAGGATGATAATGTCTGTCCACAGGAGACCAGCCAAACAGCCACATATATCCATTTTGCCACTAGGAGGATGATGTTGTGGCCAAGTGAACTACCTGGGTTGTCAACAAATTACACCTTTGGTAACTACTGCTATGTACTTGTAATGCATAAAGACATTTCCATCCTAGAGACTTGCTTCAAATTCAGCTCGATTAGAGTCACTTGACTATATGAATGCATTCATATAGTTTCAAAATATATTCTATAACTTGTTTGTAGTTTTATTAACATATCCTTTCTCTGTTTATTAGTCTTTTATTGAGATACCAAGAATGAAAAACAAAAAATAACTGATGAAATATAGGAGGTTAATTTTGTAATGCCACTAGTACATGTGTCTTTCAAGGAATTACCTTTTAGCGATCAGAAATATGTCAAAAGATTTAATTTTAGAATTAAAAATAATAATAAATAATAATAAATAAATAAAAATAAAAAATCTAGCTGTATTCAGATTCCATTTGTTCTTACTTTCAGTAAATATTCCATTGATCTTGAGAATCATATTTCCTATTTTCTTAGACTCTGACCACAGAATTCACATGTATTTCAATTTTTCTTTTTTAACGTCTAATTGTACTCAAACACAAAGGCTAGGGATACAACTACTTATATTTTTGTTTGTCTTTTGGTCATTTAATATTAGAGCTGATATTATCAAAGGCTTATAACTTCTGAGGTACAACTGACTGAATTCATGGAGTTTATGCTTCTAATCATAAAGAATCTAACACTTAAAATCGCACTAAATGTTTATCTTGTAAATTGAAACCATGTGTAACCCATTAGCAAGACAGCCAATAGTACTCTCTATTTAATAGTGATTAGTAAGCTTTCTTTCATATCTTACTGGCCAACCAAATTTTAAAGTTACTTTATATCTCTCAGGTGAGGCATAAGAATGAGGTGTATTAGCGTAGGATCATAGAAAGAAATGAGCTACATTTGACAACAGCAGTA